>NC_136593.1:3768504-3883504 GCF_910589615.1 Taurulus bubalis | reverse complement strand
CCTTTTTATCCCCAACGTAAAGCCCAAAAGCGCATACTGGCATTTGAACATGTCTCTCTTAGAAGATGCACATTTTAAGGAGGTTTTTCATTTGTTTTTGGGACAGTATTAGAGAAACAAAGCAGGATTTTAGCTCGTTGAAACAGTGGTGGGGTCGTGGTTTGTTCAACAAGAACAAACTGGACCAGAGAGCCGACCCTGTGTGGAGGCAAAAGCTGAACCTAGGCATTGGTGTGAAACCAATTTGGAGGGTGTTGTACAAACCTCCCATAAAGAAGAGAACTGGAGATCTACAGTGGAGGATCCTACACGGGACCACCTTCATTTTAGGAGTCAGCTACAAAAAAGTGAATGCTTCCAAGTGGAAGCTGTTGAACCACCTGGTTGGAGAGGCAAAACTGTCTATTTAGACGAGCAGGAAAAGCAGTAGAGGACAGGAAGCTCTTTCTATCTTCATCTCACGAGTCAAGGCTAGAATCTGGGTTGAGTTTAGGCTTTTTAACAGTATGAGCAACATACAAGACTTTATTGAAAAATGGTGTTACGATAAGATAGTGTGTTGTGTGGCTGGAGAAGAACTAGTTTTGAATGCTCCTTTTAATACAATGTGGGGATGTTGTTTTTGAGTGTGTCATAACTACGATGTTCTTTACGTTCATATTGTTTTAAAGTAAAATAGAGGTTTTCTAAAAATTAAAAAATCTCTCTCTCTCTCCCACACACACCCTCCCTTAGGGTGCGTCAGTACAGCTTCTGATTAAAGAGCCTCTAGAGAAAATCAATACCTCCTTCATTGCAGCCTTACTTCTCTCTGTCTCTCCATCCAGACCTCGTCCATCCCAGCTCTCCGCCTCCCTCCGCCTCGCCCGTGTGCTTTGTTATAAACGCAACAAGGCGTCTCGCGCGACGCGAACGGCTGGCCGATCGTACAAAAACGTGACACGACTGAACGGCGCGATAACGGGGTCCGTTCGGTTTGTGCAGTTTGACCGATTCAATGTGAAATATGTGCAGGAAGTTTCCACCCCGACTGCCGTCAAACGCCAACGGTTGACGGTACTACTGACGTAGTGTAAAGAGCAAGGGGGACTTTCACCCTGGAGACCTCTGTTGGTGTCGTGTTTGTGTACGGTGAACCTGAAAAAGTAAACCTACGTTGGAGGTTTATTTTGAAAGGACACTGCCAGCACGTAACAAACTGTACACTTCCTGTGGCCACAAAGTTTATTTTTGGAACCTACAGCGTCAAAGTCTGGAGCTCAGGGCCAATGACCAAGCGTCAGTATTCGACAGAAGGAACACATTTTTTATTATTATTACAATTATTACATTATTTCTTTGCATTTTAATTTGAATAACTTGAGGAAGAGTCTGTCTGCCCTCTGCAGTCGTGGATTATGGGATCAACACTTAACAGAGGAAATATTAAGAAGTGGAAATGGGGCTAGGGCTCACACACACACACACACACACACACACACACACACACACACACACACACACACACACACACACACACACACACACACACAAACAAAGACATCATACACATTGGAGGTAGGTTTGGGGTCTGGGGGCGTGTTTAATTTATCCTCTCCAGAGCAGATTAAGGTCTGAGCTGTTAAAATAACAAGCCCTCCTACACACTCTGCATCAATGTGATAATGTGCACATAGCAACGCGTCCTGCATGTTTCTCACCATATTTAAAGGATAAAATGTGAATTTATTTTTTAGCTGGTGGAAATGTAGCTGGAAACTGACATTCAGCAGCGTTTAGAGAGTAAAAGCTGAAGACGGGTTTTGTTTTTCCTGCAGCTGAAGCTCAGTTTCATATTTCTTTTGTCCTGATATTAAATCAGTCAATAAGCTTTGCAGCTGTGTTACATATCTCCCTCCAACCAGCTGGTTCTGTCTCAGCCTCCGTTCATACCGGCTGCGTTGCTCTGACTTCACCTCAGGAGCTCATAAAGCAAAAACTACAATTCCTGAGGTTAAGACGCAAATAACCAACAGCCGTTCATCAATTATTGGTGGATCGTTATGAGGTTGTTTGGTCGGACCTCACTTCAGGTTTAAACTAAAGGCATAATCAGAGATGTACTGATCTGACTTTATCTACCCTGATACGTAAACTCTGTGTCAGCTGATACAAAAGTCCTAATATAAGATAAGATAAGATATTCCTGTATTAGTCCTGTAGTGGCAAAATTGCAGGATTACAGCAGCAGACAAGAGACACATAGTCATATGATACCAGTGTTTAATTTGAATGCTTAGCCCTAATGACAATCATGGTTTTGAGGATAAAATAACACAAGGATGTAACTACACATCGCCGTTAACTGTGTGTCCAGAAAGTTTAGCTTCTAGCCCTTTAGCTTCAGATTTGGACTCGGCACAGTGTTGTCAAGTTTCCTCTCTTTAAATGCAAAGTGTCTTTTCAAAATAAACACAGGAAACATAGAGTATCTTCACGTCACATTCATACAGTCTCTTTTTAATATAAACTTAAAGATATATTTCCTTAGTTTTTGATAAAAAAACAACTACAATGCGCAACTACGATGCGGCGTGACTGCCGTGAGTAAAGTGCGAAAGTTACATTACAAAACCTTCACACGGGACATGGATAGGGGTCTCCTGGGTGAAAGTCCTGTATTTGTTTGACCCAAGGTTTAGGAAAAATTGGTACGTTTGTTATGTAAAATAACCACGATTGCTCCACAACCGCTGTAAAAGTGCAGATGTCACGTAACTCAACTATACGCCTGGTTGCTCTTGTAGCGCCTGAAACATGTTATTTCATAGCTATTGTTGATTTAATACCACCGTGTCCATTTAAATGTTCTACTCTAAATGTGTGTTTAAGTTAATTCATATTTTCTTATTCCAATGTGTGAGAACATTACCTACCTGTACACGTATTGACTGTGACGGTAAGAAAGAAGAGAGCGCTGTCGCTTTAAGAGAACGCTGCCACTTTAAGAGAAGCATTAGAAAGACGTGCTGTGTGCAAGCTGAAGGGAAACCTGTGCTTGTGTTTAACCGTGGAAATAGTTAGTGTGTGGACAGTTCATTTTAAGGTTGCAACACTCTGACCGTCTTTCACTGAGGCGGATGGGTTGAAACCAGGTGCATCTCAGGTGAGTCGTGTCAGACGCCGATGGGCACTCACTAAGCTGCAGTGCTTGAGCTTTGAGAGCGAGAACAGGTTGTGTGTCCGTGACCCTTTGTGATAAAATATTGATGAAGTGTTTTTATCTCCCCGTGCTGGGAAGGAGCAACGGGATTTATTCTGACACAAAGAGGCCTCACATAGAAAGCAATGTGTGTGAATCATTTGCACCCGGCGGATGTCACCCAGAATAGTGTGTGTGCGTGTCTCTCTGTGCCTAATTGTCTTTCCTAGAATTTTTCTCATGATTTTGTCATGTATGCTCTTGTTAAAAAAACAACATGTTTAATTACTTATGAATGATTAATGATGGTGATGACTGGTTATGATAATTGCATCTCTGTCATGAAAATCCAATTTATGAACATGGGGTTGTGGGTCACATTATTAATGCAGCTTTTTCCTTGTTTCCCTTTGACTTTTACAGCAACACACACACACACACACACACACACACACACACACACACACACACACACACACACACACACACACACACACACACACGTCTTTTGACTTTTGGGGTCATTACATTAACTAAAATACATTTTCTGAGTACTTACGCTAACCACTACGGCTACCAGCCTAATCCTAACACTGACCCTAAAACAAACCTTATCCTAACCTTTACCAAACCTAAACCAAACCTAAACCTTACCATAAACTTAACCAAACCTTACCTCCCCCTAACCCAAACCCTTACCACAAGTCTTCACCCTAAAATGTAATGATTTACGATACCGGGACGCGCAATTGTTCGCCACGAGGAAAGCGACTGATTTGTGTCCTCACAAGACCGGTGAAACACACCCGCATACACACCGTATGGCACAGCTGGACCTGTTACAGCAACACGCAGCGACACTTGAATACAAATGAAGGACTTATCAGGGTCTCTCTGCACCGTCTGTTCAATCGAACTTCATTTACACACACTAAACCCATGTTGTATAAGCATGGTGGCCACAGGGCGATACCTCAGTTCCAATTTGATCAAAGACTCAAAGACAAACACATGTTCTAGTGAGACCTTCATCCTAATTTTATCCCCAATCACACACACTGAAGTGGAACCAATACAAAGACTCTCACGCACACACACGACGGCGATCCATGTCGGTCTAAGTGAATTGTCATCGGCAGTCGATCCCGTCTCATCCCTGCTAACAAATTCATCTGCAGTCGTCTCCAATCAAAGCACAGCTGAGATGGCGTCGCTCATCAGCTGCTTCATATTCACATCAGCCGAGACACATCTCATTCTAATTCATGTCTAATTTTAGCTTGTTTTTTCATCTGGACTGGTCAGGCCTGTGGGGGAGCTCAGTGAGAAGAAACCTTTTCTATGTTTTGATATTGCACAGTATATATTATGTGCCAAGACTTGGATCATGTGTGAACCACAAAGTTCATATGCGTTTGGTTAAAGGTGCTAAATGCTACATTCAGAGCACATCTATTGCCTCCACGTGGCTCTCAACATGGTGGCGGCCGAGCCGACCGGTTGCAGCTAACGGAGGTTGGCTGCAACAACGCTTTTGGGCGGGACGGCTGTTATCATCTATAACCGCCATGTGAGCGTAGCGCAGGAAGACTCACATGCCAGCCCGGTATCATGGCAGGTTGTGAAATTGTCGCGAAATGCAATAAATAGTTTTTGGAGCTACATCCCCAGACGAAAACCCCGAGTTGTAAATTGAACCTGCATCACGACAGTTGAGTGTTTCTCCGCGGTTTACTGGGACCATCAACCATCCCCGACAGAGCACAGCAGCTGTTGCACCAATAGATCATTTCACCGACAGCAGACTTCAGTAGCAAAAGTTTCATCCAACACAGGACTGGAGATTCGTGTCGTCCACAATGACGAGACCGTTAACGTTGGTGTTGTCTTCGTCAGATACTTGCGTGTGTCATTATATAATTCACATTTTTAACAAAATCCAGCTTAAATGGAATAATAAATTGTTGTTTTTTACTAGCAAATATTTCGATGCGCGTTTTCTCCGTCATTGATAAGAACGGACGCACCCGAGGCATTACGTTAGCTAGCATCACGTTAGCTAGCATTACGTTAGCTAGCATTACGTTAGCTAGCGAGTCTGCTCGGCAAAACATTTCCATTTCCAGCTATGATCGAAGTCTGCGGCCCCGGGAAGTGTCCGACGAGGTGCCGAAATATTCGCTGTGAACGACGGTTCATTGGCCGACAGTTTGACGATCCAATGAAGCGACGAGATTCAGTCACAAACTCTTTCTAAGACTTTTCCCATTGGTTAAATGTGAGTAAAGAGAGACGTAAAGGGCGTAAAGGGTCACCAATGGCATAGAGTTATGAAGAAAATTCAAAATAGTGAGATATGAGGAAAGATTTACTTGATGAAGGGCGCAGACTGCCTTGCTCTAGGGACCTGGGCGGGTACGGAGCTTTTATATTAGTTGAATTAATCATTTAACAACCTGTTAAATGTGAGCTCATGAAAGGTTATTTCATCATTTTATAATTTCCTAGTTGACAATTTCATAGAAGGTAAGTTTTATTAAACTTCAGCAAGTATCAATTTAATGAAAGAACAATTCATAAAACATTTTCTTTAAATAAAACTGCAACAAATCCAGTAAAACTGTGTTAATGACAGACTGATGTAAGAAATAGATATACGGCTGATGTAATAATATCCAAGTTGTTGGAATAATTTTATAATTCATTGCTTCATTTAAAAGTGAAAACTGTTTATTTCATTTAACAAAGACACACACACACACACACACACACACACACACACTCACGCACATTAAACAGTGCCGTCAGTTTCAACACCCCCGCCCAAACCGAGGCTGGATGATTTGCTAATTAGACCCACACAAACAAACAACAACAACAACAGACGAACGGAGCTGACAGAGGGGCTGATGGGAGCTCACAGCCTGACGCCGGCTCATATTTTAAGAAATCCTTTTTATAGACTTCTTAGTTAGTTATGCAAACAGTGTCACAGGCAGAAGATAAAGGCAATTTTACACACAATCACACCTTGTTTAACCTTTATTCACCCCCACAACAAAAATTACTTTAATTTTCTTTGGACCACATGTCTGAAGTATAATAATGGAGAACTGGCTCTTGATCATTGCTAAATTTAGAGCGGTAAAAAGCCTTCGCACACCGACCCGAAGTGAGTATTTTAATTGTTTTTCCACTGGTTGTAGTACTCTGAATGATAAGTGGTTCTGGAGGTGTTTTTACCCCAACTGTGATTTCCCATTTTTAAGTTTTCGTCAACCGACGTCGTCAACATTACGACGCTTTTAGAGTTTGTAAACAACAGTGGCGGGCCGTGGATTTGGTGCCTGCGCATGCTGTTTAGTTCAGCTGGTCGCGGGGTTTTCGGTCTATTGTGGTCTAGTTTCCTGTTTACCTCTCGTTATATACACATGCAGTTTAATTCCCACCACTGATTTATTTCCCTCCACCCAAAATACAACAGAGATGAAAGACATTTTGTCTGTGGGGCGTATTATTTGAAGAACTCATAAAAACGCTTTTTATTTCCTTCCTACGATTAAACGCCAACGGACAACGTGTCCATCTTCCACAGTGTCTGTCGCCCGGCTGGCGACCTGCTTCTGCCTCTGTCCTCCCTCTTTATCTCTTCCTCTCCACTCCCCCTGATTGTTTTCGGCGTTTCTCTCCACCGTCTTTCTTCCTGCAGGAGGAAGGGAAGAGAAGCCGCTACGATAGCGGGGCGCGGCGGCGCGGCTCCTGCCGGCGGCTGCAGACTGGCATTTCAGCTGATTGGCACTGCGGGCGGTAAACACTGCGGCACATGCAGGGCGTTAATGGGAACCACAGCCCACGGATACACTCACTGGACTCTGTGTGAGTGTGTGTGTGTGTGTGTGTGTGGGGGGGGGATTGGTGGCTACTTTTCAAAATTTGCTTAAAAAAAAGAAAAAAAGACTGGCATTCAAAAATCATTAAAATGTGTGTTTGTGCAGTTTTATCTATGTTACCACGGGCTATACATGTACACCTGTGGATACACACACTTACTCTGTGTGTGTGTGTGTGTGTGTTTGATTAGTTCCAAAATCAATCCGCACAATCTCTATCAAACTCCATCATCAGTCAGTTCATTATATACGGAGGCCTTTCACTGTGAAAGTGTCGGCGGTTTGAATCCCGTGAGGAGGAAGTGAAAGAGAAACCTCAGTTACCTTCCGAGGAAACCGCTCATTGATTTTTATTGTATACTACTTCATACTTCCTCTTCACTGCGGGAAATATTCCACTTTTGACTGCACTATTTTTTTGAAATTTGATTCAATATGGATACTTTTTTATGGATTTTTCTTCTCTTTTCAAATTATTTGGGGGATTTATTCAAGCCTCTCGTCGCGGTCACGGTTCAACACATCCTCATTTAATAATCGGAGGATTGTCGGACCGGTCCACCACCGCACACGATGCTTCACACGACGTGGATAACATGCAAACACATTTTGTGTGGATATAGAAGAATAAAGGCGCATTGCTTTCTGTAGGTATGGCTATGAATGCTGGACGAGACCAGCCTGCACGGAGGAAAGACATGGCAACAATCTGGACCGCCGGCAGGAGACGGGACGCCGACTGCAGGTGACAGAGTGACGTGTTCGACGCCCATCCTTCACTCTGTCACTCGTTTCCTTAATCTGGCTGACATTTTTACTCCCTTCCTCCTTTCATCAATGTTTTTAGTTTTCCCTTTGACCTTCAAGTTTGTTTTTGCAGTCAATCACACACACACACACACACACACACACACACACACACACACACACACACACGCACACACATCCCTGGGGTGAAGGATGCTGCATGCTCAGTCAAGTAGAAACAAGGGTGAGACTCAGTTTAATCTCTACCTCTCTTCACCACTTCTTGTCTCTCTCTTTCTTTTTCTCCCCGTTTCCTCATTCTTCTGTCTTTCTTTTTCTTCACCTCCATCTTTCTCTCCTTTCTCTCTCCCCCTCAAATCCTAATCGACTTTACTGTAATCTCTTATATTATATGTTTTGCTCTGTGCATTCAGTTAGCATGGAAACACAAACAGTGAAATATTAATCAAAACTAAAAGTTTGACCCGTTCTCTCTGATTTTGATATTAATCCCTCAGGCTGCAGGTGTTGGTGACAGGATTTGTTTTTCGGTGATATTTATGTTGACTAACGGTTAGATGTGTTTCCTGTTCACAAACAAAACAAGCAACCTTGATTAATAAATCCCAAAACATGCAGAAAATATTAAAATACATCACGACAAATCTGAACCAAACTCGTCTCCTGGAAGTTTTAAACACGTTGATGTTGTGAATTGAAATAAAATAAAACAAAAAGCACCACAGGCAACAAAAACAAGACTTTACGACAACAAGGCAGCGCCCCTCGGCGTCCGATGCTGAGGCAGCGAGCGCCGAACTAACTCCAATGCAAATGTACTCACGTATGAAGAAGGAGAAAGTCCTTGTGACGAGTGTGTGGGAGGGGAGGTGGGTGACACGTACACTGACTTTCACCCAGGAGACCTCTGTTTGTGTCCCGGGGGAAAGCAAGTCAACGCTGAGTTATGTTACACAGATTCTGTCCGTAACTATCACAAATTGCGTAACAATAGTTATTTTACATAACAAACTTAGCCTAACCATCTATTTTTGTTGCGTTAAAACAATGTAGTTTATTTTGAAAAGAGACCGTATGCATGTAAAAGAGCATAGGCTGTACATAAAAAGTGGAAGTAGTCACCGTGACTATTTAAGTCTGGAGTTCGCCATTTTGGCCGTCGCCATCTTGGTTTCCTGGAACCAGAAGTGAGTTGAGAGGGAGGAGCTAAGTGCAACCAACCGAACGCTGAATGAGACATTTCTGTGCGACCAGAACGTCACAATTCACTTTAATGCACTGAAAGAAAGCCGCTGAGAAAGGGTTACAGATGGATGACAGAAACACGGACAGGACGGCTGCTCATGGGCGGACATGTTTCCTGTGAGCGCAGAACTTTATTTTGAAAAGCCGCTTTGCTCCTAACGAGCAGAAACTGACTCGCCGTCCCGGACGCGTCCAAAACTGACGCTAGAGGAGGAGACCTGGACCACACACACACACACACACACAGACACACACACACACACAGACACACAGACACACACACACACACACACACACACACTCCATGGCGTCACGCACAGCTTCGCTTAAATAAAGGCCTGACTAAATACTTTAATGAAGCAATTGGATGCAAAGTCACTCAAGACACTCAACTTGCGGGTGCACACACACACACACACACACACACACACACACACACACACACACACACACACACACACACACACACACACAGATTATGTATGCATATTTGCTTTACACATCCTGTTTGTATGCCAACATTTAAATGTTGGTACAGTAAATGCATGCAGTAGCTGCACACACACACACACACACACACACACACACACGCACACGCACACGCACACACATGAGTGCCTTTTAAAGGAGATAAGGGGACAACATGTTTGGTGCTGGAGAGAGCAGAGGAGAAAAAGGAAAGAGGAGTAAAAGAGGGACGGAAGGGGGAAATAAAAGAAGGGAGGAGGAAGAGGAAGAGGAGAGAAAACCAGAGGAGAAAGTCAGCAAAGAGGAAGGGAAGAAGGAAGTGAATGAGGGGGAAATACAGGAGGAGCTTCATCCTGGTCGGTCAAACTATTTGACATTTTACTGGCGTGCAGTGGACGTCTCCTGACATGGTAACCATGGAGACAAGAGACAGCAGTTTCCCCATAACACATTTGAATGTATAACTGTAGCGTACGATATAACAAAAGCTGGAATTTAAAGGGCCAGTTCACCCGAATTCCATGTTCCCCTCTTACCCCCGGTGTTGTTGGCCAGAGGGACGAGAGAGAGATGCTGCTGCCCCGCGACCCGGCGCCCAAACACAGCTGGAGGACGAAGATGGAGAGATAGACGAGTCTCTTCTTGGGATCTGGGACAACAACAAGAAATAGAGAGAGAGAGACACCATTTTCATTATTTATGAATCTGAGATCTGGACAAGTAAAGCATCAGGGAACAGTGTTATTGTCCCCGCGAGGTATTTCAGACAAGAATACAGCGACAGGACACTTTTCCTTTCAGAGTAAAATACACTCAACAACTGCACCACAATAATGTAGTTAGTTACTGGAGAGCATTTTGTTTTTCTCTTCACATGGATGAAGCCTTTCAAGATTTACACATTTGTCATTCATGAAATCCAGAGTTCAGCGTCAGTCATGTTTTCATTTGTGTCCTCACAAAGATAACAGTGTAAGGTTGTGTGTGTGTGTGTGTGTGTGTGTGTGTACGGAGTAGTTAGCATCATGGTGTTTATGTTTACAGGCCTGCAGCACAAGCGTATTATTATGTTTACAATAAGGATTCTACTACATGGAGCTGTAATTGGAGCAAACCTTTGTCATTGTGTGTGTGTGTGTGTGTGTGTGTGTGTGTGTGTGTGTGTGTGTGTTGATAAAGACTGTATTACCTCCGCACTTAATTACATTGGATCTGTGGGTGTTTACAAGTTATACAATGATAAATGGTTGTTAATTCTTCACTCACAAACACACAAATTCCTGCTGCTTTCCTCTTTCTCTCTCTCACCCTCTCTTTATATACATCTATATATATATATATATATATATATATATATATATATATATATATATATATATATATATATATCTATATATATCTATATAACTTTAAAAGAGCTCTCCATCTGACAGATGGGTTCACATTGGAGTTGGTTGAAAATGTGTAGCCATTGTGGCAACATATACTCATATACATATATACATATACACACACATATATATATATATATATATATATATATATATATATATATATATATATATATATATATATATATGACGGTTCGTATGATATCTTATGAAGTTACTCCTCAGTTTTGTGCGTTTTCATATGAAAGCAAATTTTCTCTTTTCAAAATAAACTTCCGTCTTCACAGGAAACTAGTTAGTGAGCTGACAGGCAACAAAACTACACACACACACACACACACACACGCAGACACTCTCACACTAACAGGCAACAGCAGAGATTCATTGTGTCTTGTTGTGTGTGCAGCTCACACCTTCCTCCATGCATACCACACGCACACACACACACACCGCTTCACACTGACACACTATATCCACACAAACACACTAACGCTCACACACCTGGGTCTCTCCATCATTATGTCATCGTCTCAAGCACACACACACACACACACACACACACAGCGCCAACAGTACAATACAGAGGTGTCAGGATGATTAACCATCCCATAAGACGAGCTTCCCACAATGCACTGCTGCGACCCCTTTCAACCACCGCTTAAACGTTTTCTAGAAATGTCACCAAGCGGCCGTTTAGAAACACATCATGGACCGGAGTTCTTCCGTCATCATCAGCTGGAGTTCTTCCGTCATCATCAGCTGGAGTTCTTCAGTCATCATCAGCTGGAGTTCTTCCGTCATCATCAGCTGGAGTTCTTCCGTCATCATCAGCTGGAGTTCTTCAGTCATCATCAGCTGGAGTTCTTCCGTCATCATCAGCTGGAGTTCTTCCGTCATCATCAGCTGGAGTTCTTCGGTCAGCGCCGGCCGGGGTCTCGAACCAACGACCCCACAACAACGTCCCACACACGGTGTCCAAACCAGCGTCTTCATCCGAGCCCAAACAGAGAATACCAAGGAAAACGAGGCGATGCTGTCCGATCACACAACTGCGGTTAAAGTGACGATGAGTAGCGAAGAGTATGGTTTAAAGAAGAAGCTTGGATCGCTTTTTCAATAAACGCTGGCATGCCGTGCTCCCCAGCGCCCCCTGCTGGACACAGGCCCTGAAGCGCTGTATGGAAAACGTGTTTTCTTAATAAAGGTATCAAGATTGCTGAGAGTTTAGCAGTCTGTATATATATATATATATATATACATATAGCGTCATTGTGGGTCGTGTGGGTCGTGTGCGTCGTGCCGCTGTGATTGGACGGCTCGGTCCGAGGCTAGACGGTCGTTGGAGGTCACGGCTTGCAGAGTGATTGACAGGTCTGCCGAGAGGCGGGCAGAAGGAGAAGAACACCTGTCTGACTCTGCAAGCTGATCGCTGAAGGTGACAGGCGACCAGCAGAAGTGTCCATCTTTAAAAATGACCAAAATAGCTTGTTCTTGTTTCAAGGATCATTTACGCAGTGAGGAACAGAAGCATTCGAGCGGCTGGGAGTGGAGGCTGGAAGCAAAAGTGTCTCACCGATCACTCATCAAAGGCAGAAGCTCCGGGTTGGACGGGCTGCTCATAACGTAGCTCCATGTGTCCTTCAGTGAAACCAGATTAAATGTCACAGCTAACACACACACACACACACACACACACACACACACACACACACACACAACTGAGACAACTCGGCCCTGAGGAAAGGCCAAACTGTAAAAGGTCAAGGAGGTAATGAAGGAATTACTCAGCATTTCATACGCAACAAAAATGAGTATTTTGAGCAGTCTAACACATATACACACATATATACAGTATAAATACAAATGTAATGTGTATATATTTATAAATATATATGTAAAATACATGTAATATATATATATATATATTTATAAATATATAGTATAAATGTAATGTGTATATATATATATATATATATAGTATAAATGTAATCTATATTACATTATATTTCCATAAATTATGAAAAGAAAAAGTAAAAGCAGTTGAATCTACATTTCCAAAATTTCCCATGAAAATAAATAAAAGAAACTGACTTTTCATTTATTCTTTCAGCTTTGAGAGAATAATGTTGCCGGGAAATACTTTAGATGTTTTCTTTTACGTGTGTGAAACCTTCTATACATTGTTTCTATTTGCATAACTATATTTGTATAACTATCTATATAACTAAGTACACGGTTTAGGTTCATTGGACTCAATTCATTTACGGGCGGGCCGTGGATTTTCTACCTGTGCCTTCAGTGGACTAGCTGTTCTTTTGTGTTTAACATTCAGAGTTCTTCTTTGACAAACTCTATTATTTCTTCTTCTTTTTTTCACCTGCCAACACTGCCAGTCTTTCACTGCAAGAAAGCTTTTGGCTCGTGGTCACAATTAATCCCAACAAGCTTGTTTAGCAAGACAACAACGACACAACAAAAACAACACAATAGTCGAGTTTATTCAAGCGAGGAAGAGTAGCGCTCTGGAAAGAGGTCGAAGGAAGAGAGTGTGTGTGTGTGTGTGCGTGTGTGTGTGTGTGTGCGTTGCTACAGTGCGCATCGAAGCGAGGCAGTGTCAAGTCATATGAAACACACACACACAGATGCACAAAGAAACACACACAAAAATTGTGTTTCTGTTGTGTTCTGGTGAAGGAGGTTAGGCCACATCATTTTACTGTCGAAACTATTCAACATGTTTCAAGCAAAGAGAACGGGAGCTACAAACACACAGCAGAGTCATTCATTCATCGCTGTGACCTGAGTTAAAGGGTCACTTCATTATTTTTACTCTCACACTCATCTTTACACTCAGATGGTTTTGTTTTGGTGGGATTCAGAGAGACCGCTCATCCTAATTAAAAAGAGCTCAAAGCATTTGGTTTGTTCACAAAGCAGCAACAGAATATAAGAGATCAAGAACTCAACAGAAAAAATATCCCTTAAATGATAATGACAGTCTTCTTATATATAAAAAGGCAAAATATGTTGCTTGTAGATGTCTTCCAATTTTTTTTTTTGACAAAAACAAAGTACTCACAACCACAAGAGGTCACGTGTCTGGAACACAGACTGTAAATAAGAAGTGGACGTAGTCGCTGTGACTACGGTTTTGAAGCCTCGACTTCGTGATCTTGGCCGTCGCCATCTTGTTTCTTTTTGGAACCAAGTGACAGGAGAGGGTGGAGCTAACAACCAAACTCTGAAGAAGACCAACATGTTACAGTTAACATTCATGAACTGAAAACACGCCGTGAAAGGGTAAACGTTTTAAGACGAAAACGTGGACAACACCTAGACGCCACGGTAGCGACCTGTCAATCACAGTAAGCCCCGCCCTAAAGCGTCCCCTGCTTTATGGTCTGTTTGACTCTAAATGACCATAATTTACTAAATGAACATCATGCTGTATTGAAGAAGACTTGAAACTAGAGATTGAGACAAAAACTCATGTTTACGATGTTTACTGAGGAGTAGAGTCATTTATATAGACTTCTATACAACCAGAGGAGTCGCCCCCTGGTGGTCAGGAGAGAGAATGCAGCTTTAACACATGAAGCATATACTTCTATACAACCAGAGGAGTCGCCCCTTGGTGGTCAGTACAGAGAATGCAGCTTTAACACATGAAGCATATACTTCTATACAACCAGAGGAGTCGCCCCCTGGTGGTCAGGACAGAGAATGCAGCTTTAACACATGAAGCATATACTTCTATACAACCAGAGGAGTCGCCCCCTGGTGGTCAGGACAGAGAATGTAGCTTTAACACATGAAGCATAGACTTCTATACAACCAGAGGAGTCGCCCCCTGGTGGTCAGGACAGAGAATGCAGCTTTAACACATGAAGCATAGACTTCTATACAACAACCTGGTGGTCAGGAGAGAGAATGCAGGTTTAAAGTCCTGCACATTGCCGCCTGACAAAGACTCACAAACTAACCAAACATTTTAGGTTTAGAATCAAATGGAACATTGTCTTAGCTGCTCGGCTCAAAATCATCCAATCATATTTTTCCCAGTCACAGACAAGGCGGCTTTCATAACCTGCACTTTTTTACGACTACAATACATACAACACAACGACTTAGGCGTTGAACAGCACCCAATGGACTCCAATGCAGACCCAGAGGCACTGTTTGTCTCCCATACTAGTGGAGTGTTCTGCAGGCTAAGCACTGGCCCAGTCAGACTAGTATATCCGTTCCTAGGTGTATTTAATAATTCATCTTCTTATTTCAGCCTGGCTATAAACTAATGTCTCAAACACAACTCGGATCCAAAGGTCCTTTTTCACAGCCAATAACCACATTACTGCCGAATTAAACTTTCAGCACGAGGCTCATTACTTATTTAACCGAGGGAAGTTTGTGTTTCACCAAAGAACGTTTGTTCAGCATGGACCCAGAACGCCTGGTCGATGTATCCTCACATGGTTCATATGATATTTTACGAAAGGTTATGCTTCATTTTCCTACGAAAGCCAGCAACACGTGCCAATTTCTGCTCGTCACATGCATCCAGTTCGAAAATAAACATCTGTCTTCACAGGAAACAAGGTTTAGGATAAGATTGTCAGTGCATACTGTAGTGGAAATCTTTGCAACATGGATGCCATAATCAACGTGTCTTCATAAAACGGTTTGTATGATAGCTTACGAAAGGTTATTCCTCATTTTTCGTGCCCGGAAAACCAGCAACACCTGTCACTTTTGATTTAAAAAATAAATGCCCCCTATTCACAAGAATCAACTTAAAGCTGCAAACGCTGGATGACACCAGCTGGTCCCAGTACAACCACAGTCCCTTAGACTGGGAAGCTCCAGTGGAGCAGTTTGGTTCAGGATTTGTTTCTACTTTTGTTCAAATTCTTAACATTTTAAGAAAACACACTGCTTACTGAACAAACCAATTTGGCGTATTCTTAGACAACATGTATGGACGTAAAATGTATTTGTAAAAAATGCATATTGTCTCATAAATCTCTCTCAGTCTCTGGCTTAAAATTCCAGTTTGGTCTCACTTTTTTACGATCACCAGCTTGGTAGCATCATGGTTGTTGAGCTTCTAGCATCACAGCGGTGAGTGAAATGAGCCTCTTCAGTGATTGGCTGCAGTCTGAAGCCAAAGCCAAAGACAGCGCCCCGTGTCACAGTAACCCACATTTTGGAAACATGCTTCCCTTTGAAGTTCAGCACCTGCTGACACGACATGCTGGAGGGACTAGCAGCTGGAGGTCTGGGCGGTTAGCAGGTAAACTGCTGGAGACGAGCTGCACGGGTACGTTGGCGTCAACATCAAGAGGGATCAGTTCTTCTGAGAGCGGTACCCGACTGGCTCCAGATGAAGCTCATCAAAGGACAAACACACGCTGCCGGGTTTGCAGCCACGGATGCCGCAGCTTCTGGCGGCCATTTTGAAAAAGAGGACCGCGTGACATCGGTGTGAATAAAAGCTTCCTGTCTCCCGGCTTCCTCACCTCAACCCAACGTGTCTGAAGCAACGGCTGCATGCAGCGAGGTAAAAACACACCACACCACATCAAATATTTAGCTGCCGAGCTTTTTTCCGCTCGGAGGCGCACGGCGAGGATGTTTTCGAAGTGAGACTTTGGCTTCGCTGCCCGGTTCAACCGCTGCCGCCACTTTGCTGGAACGTGAATTATTTAGGTTTGTTTGTTTGCCAAAGTCTGATATGACAAGAAACGTTGACAGTATTTATTCTGTATTCTCGTTGTCCTGTTGGTTTTTGAAGAAGCTGAGATCCAATCAAAGGTGGCGTTCGGACATGGGTGTGGTCCGAACTTCTGTTTCTCTTCTCCATCACCCTCTTTGCATCTCAATTTTGGCCTTTACGGTCCTTCTCTTTCCCTCTCTCCTTCTCTCTCTTTCCTGCTCCTCCTTCATTGTCATCCCTCTTCCTCCTCCATCGTATTTGCACTTCAGCTCGCCTTCCTCTACCCTTTTATCTTCTCCATCTGGACATTATCACACTCACTTTTCTCTTTTCAACCTTGTTCCTTCCATCCCACATTATCTCTCTTGCTCTTTTCTGGTCTTTAACTTCGCAGTATCTTATCGGCCTTATGTCTCTTCTCTCTCACATTTAGCATCTTTCCACTTGCTTTTAGTCTCATCTTCATTTCAACCCTCACCACTGAAAGTCTTCCCCCTTCTCTCTTTCAAACAGCTTCTATTTGGCCCTGAAGGGCGACACGTTTTAATTATTTCCCCTCATTCCTCCAGATGAGCGTGCTTCATCACAACCTGCCCGACCATTTTAAAGTTATTTTCTGTTAAGTAACCAGCAGGACGAAGGAGCTTCCACTGCAATTTGGAATTAAATTGAATTTTTTTCAAACCAATTTCACAACGAAGCCATTAGCGTCTGGAGACTGCCTATTAACTTCACTTAATGTTCTTAATGTCCGGCTTCGACACTCAGGAATGATCCCCCGCCCCAGCAGAATTCCCTGGAGATGTAGGCGAGAGACGGGTGGGCAGCAAGTGAACTTTTGACACAAAAGCAATGGATTCTGGGTAATATCTTGGGGTGAAAAAGTGAGCGAGTGGAAATAAAGAGAAAAGGGAGATATAATTGTATTAATGTGCATTACCTAAAGTTGGTGTGCGAGATACAATCAGTGTGTACATGACGGAAAACTGAAAGTAAGATGGTAAGCCGGTGACCAATAACAGAAACTAGTTAGCATGCGCTACGCTAACCACCACGACTGAGACCAAAAAAAAGTACTGGAGGGAAATCCACAAAACAAACTGCTGAAGGGTTCGTTTCATGTCTCAGCAAATGTACGTTACAAGATGAACAAGTAAACCTCTTTAAAAAAATGTGTCAGCCGTCAAAGGATCCAAATCGTATATTTTACCTCCCATTCATGCTATTGGAACATACTTATGAAGGGGTTTACTGTGTCTGGAAGTATGGATTTGTGATCTTAGTGCTCAACAAACTGGGAATATTATATACTGTATATTATATATTGCAAGTGGACATTATGTATTGGAGAGGATCAGGGGAGAGATTACCAACCAACCAATCAGAGCTGTGAGCTTCAGTCAACTTTGAGAAATGACCTTTGTTTCAGCTGAAAAAGGACATCGGTGGCACAGACGTCACCTTATTTAAATTACATTTTAGCCAGTTACGTGACCGTGTTGTAACTTCATTTTTTAGGGAAACATTTTGGGCATTCATTTGTTTCTAATCATGGTAAAACACAGAACTCCCGAAATGTCAACTTTGATGACTGTGAATGAAATTAACTTAGTTTTGGTGCGTTTATTTGTTTGGTTTCCAGTCACAATGTTAACTATGTGTTTAAAACTGCTATGTTTTTTTGTTTTTGCTGCGTAATATTCACGTTATGTCTGGAAGCATGGCAACAAAAAACAGTTTGAAAACAAATATATTGATGCAGGCCTTTGTACTTTATATACGTGCAACATTATCTTTTAAATTGACAGACTTGTGTAATCCATAGCACAATTCAAACGCTATCAAAAAGTGATTTGCCTCCCGCAGGTAACTACGAATGGAGACATTATATATTTATGTATTTTGTTCTGAAATAAGGTCCCGAAGTGGTCACGACAAAGAAAAGCAGACGATGAATATGAATACAGGGAACAGAAAGCCGTTCACACAGCAACCGAACCACTGTAGGGATCTCTGAAAAAAGATTCAGATTAATATCTGCAGTTGAACAGCCCGGAAAAATGTATAAAGTCATCAGGATGTGCGACTTACACAACTTGCAGCAGATAAGCCAACATTTTGATTTCATGACATCAGCTGGTGTGTTTTTCTTATCTGTTTGTGTTGCCGCCACTAAACCAATGTCCCCGACTGTGCTTCAAGGTAATATTGAATTCTGCCTCCAACCTGAGGTTTCTGAGTAAGAGGAGGCGGACGGACAGAATCGCGTCCCAGGTGGCCGACAAGCTTGTTGGTATGAATCAATAAATCATAACACACACAATGAAACACGGATCTCGCTCGCTCCCTCGAGCACAAAGGGATGAAAGCTACCCGTGTGATTATCTTCCCATTACTGTATATGGTAACCAGAATGGACTCACATTGTGTGTGTGTGTGTGTGTGTGTGTGTGTGTGTGTGTCACTTCATATCCAATCAAGTGTTTCCTGGCAGCACACACACTTAAATGCTGGCTGACCGGAGCCACTTTGAAGACGGGCCGTCAGCTGGCGGGACAAAGACACGCACGTCTATTTCCATTCTTGAATCTGTGATTTCTAAATCTTTTTTTTTAAAGGAATAATCTCCGTCCTCGATTGGCATCACGTTTTTTTTTCGTTTTACATTTACAGTATAGCTCTCATGCTCATCTGGGCCAAGTTTCTTTTCATCCTCGCGAGGGAATTTTTGATCTTGGACCGAACAAACTTCCTCCTCATGAAAGCCGAGGCGGTCCTTTCAGTTTGATGCGAGTTTGACAAAGTGAATGACGACACACAGCTGCTCACTTCTTCTTCTTCTTGGAAATCTTTGAGTTGGAAATTAATCTCGGGAGCGGGGTTTCTCATGTTTCTTGAGAAGAAACATTTATCGCACACATTTCTAGCAACAGAACAGTCGGGTGGCGGATAAAAAGGACGACTCTGAAGATCCACCAATTGGTTCCACTGGCTCAACAGCACTGTTCATTTTAGAGATTCCAGAAAAAAACTATGGCAAAATATGCATTGTTAACGACCTTTTTCTTTGTATTTTCATGACCGTAGTTGTCGCAAGAAAGACAGGACTGAAATGTGGTTTAAAAAAATTACAACTTTACCGAAACCTCTTTCCTTCAGTGGGTCTTAAACACAAACACTCATACCGCCTCAGTCCTTTCCTTCCGGGTTAATTGCGCTACAATAACTGAAGTCTGCCGTTTGATAAACGTACATCTTTTGCATATTTAGCGGTGCAGATTGGCTGAAGAAAATCCAATTAAAAATGCTAAAATGGGTTACTAGACTAAAGTAAAGTCTTTGTGAGAAACACATCCCTACCAATTCCTCATAAATATGTATAAACAAACAAAAACAGACATATTTATGATTAATTACATTACATTTAGCTGTCACTTGACATACAAATTTGGTCTCTGCATTTAACCCACTTAACCACGACGGTTCTTCGCCAATATTCTGCAGAATATGTAATCAGGCATCACGTGGTTTGGAAATGTCTGTGTCAAAAAGGAAAATATCAGTTTTCTTCACACAAATAACAGACGAGGTCCTTTTCCCTCACGGAGGTAAACGGGGCGGCGCCGTGTTCGCAGCACTCTTCACTGCTCCAGGAACATAATGTTCGGCGCCACTGTCAGACAAAAACACCCAGAGATAAATGAATAGTTGGCATCAGTAGAGCAGCAGCTCGTTTTTTTTTTTAGCAAGACACCTCAGGCTTTTAAAGAAAAGAATAAAAGGAACAAAAAGAACAATTCAAGCGTAGAGCAACAGTTAGAAAATGAGAAATAACATTAAGCCGAATTCTAAACACGAGGGGTTTGAAATTCAACAATTGGATTAAAGTCAGCGAGGCACTAATGTACCAGGACTCGTGGAATGAATTCACACAGTGGCTTTCTAAATGTCTCCTCAGGTGACATCGACCTCTCCGCGCTTTAATAATATGATGCGACGGCGGCAAATTCTTCCCGCTCCGGGCCGCCGACAAGGAAGCTCGTTAAGGAAGCTCATTAAAGAAAAGGGATACGCTTTTCACACAAAAAACACACACTGGATTCAACTGATTAGCCGTGAATTAGAGCGCCAACAAAATGGAGATTCAGGAGTTTGTGTTGATTCAGACGAGTGACAAATGAAAGAAAAATAAATAAATAAAACAAATAGAAAATATTGGTAAGATTTTGATCTACCATGTTACAGATTCTCTCTGCAAAGTCTGTAGATCTCCACTGAAGGAGCGACGATGATCAAAAACGTTTCCTGGAGCGTCAAACACAGCAGGACGGTGTTTGCAGTCAACAAAGTATTTCAAAGTATTTGAAGTTTCTCTAATTAGTGTTAAAACAGATCAAACGTGATGTGGAGGACGGCACGACTTAAAAGACATTTTTACTTTTGGATGGCTATGTCGTCTACCGTCACCAGTCATCCTGCTCTCATCCGCTAAAATATTATCTTGTGTGCCGTTTACCACATCGTCACCTTTCTAAAAGAATGGCCCCAGAATGGCCCGTAGAATCACATGATCTGTTCAACTGAGGATGTAGGAGATTTTACCAGAGGTGGCCAGTATCATGAGGAAAATCATTTTTGTCAAAAAATGACATGGGCCATTATTTTAGGCTCCATGCAAATGCAGCATAAGCCCCGCCTCCTGCAGCATAAACCCCGCCTCATGCAGCATAAGCCCCGCCTCCTGCAGCATAAGCCCCATCTCCTGCAGCATAAGCCCCACCTCCTGCAGAACAAGCCCCGCCTCCTGCAGTATAAGCCCCGCCTCCTGCAGCATAAGCCCCATCTCCTGCAGCATAAGCCCCGCCTCCTGCCACATAAGCCCCACCTCCTGCAGAACAAGCCACGCCTCCTGCAGTCCAACACAACAACACCGGCACGCCTCTCTCCAACTCTCAGTCACGTTTCCACAACTGTCCTCTGGCAACAATTCACATAACACAATATAACAAACATAAAGCGAAAAGTTAAGAAAAATAAAAACTTTTAATTTCTCTGTCGGGTTCCTTTCCATAATGCTGTCAGACACTTTTTTAATAACAATCTGAGCCTTTCAGTGTAAAAAAAACAGCCCTTTAAGTGGATCTATCTATTTTAAATCATGTTTTCTTTTGTTGTCACTTAAACACAAAATCCAGGATGATAAAAAGAAGCTAAAATAAATGTTCTTTTTATAACAAAAATGTAATAAACGACCACGTGAAGACACTTCTTACAGAGAATCGCCACCCGAATCCGATCACAGGTTCTGGTTATAAAAGCCCTGACTTCACCGTGTCCCCTCAACTTTCAAAGCCAACACCTGCTTACCCATCCCCCAATACACACACCTGAAATAAAGTCAAGCCGACAGTAATCAGATGCACCCGGAAAGGTCAACGCTTTCCCGTTTCCACGAGGAGTCTTTCTCTGCCCAAACATATTACTCAGAGGATTAAATCCAATAACCTCATTGGCACACATATGATTGAGCGAGCCATATTAATACCATTCACACCATTATTATGACCTCATCTTTCATGCGTGTGCATTATTCACAGCTCGACGGCAGGCTTCGTTTCTGCATATTCAAATATTTAGAGAACCTCTAATTTATGTGCTGGAATTTTCCTTGATGACCGAAACATGGAAGAGAATTACTGAGTTACATGATACAAGACTTTTGAATAACCAATCGATATCAACCCACTGTGTTATTGGTTTGCCTACGTTTTCCTAATTGATTAAAAATTCCAAAGATTGTCCAACGATTTGGTATTATGACTAATACCTACCGGCTAATGACATTCCTATCAGTCTCAGCTGTTGATTGGCAAATGTTAGGATGCTAACGCATGATGTTAGTCTTTTGCTTTTCAAATCACCTTCAAGAAGACTTAAATCAAGAGAGAAGTAGAGTCATTTATATAGACTTCTATACAACCAGAGGAGACACCCCCTGGTGGTCAGGAGAGAGAATGCAGCTTTAACACATGAAGCATATACTTCTATACAACCAGAGGAGACACCCCTGGTGGTCAGGAGAGAGAATGCAGCTTTAACACATGACGCATAGACTTCTATACAACCAAAGGAGTCACCCCCTGGTGGTCAGGAGAGAGAATGCAGCTTTAACACATAACGCATATACTTCTATACAACCAGAGGAGTCGCCCCCTGGTGGTCAGAAGAGTGAATGCAGCTTTAACACATGAAGCATAGACTTCTATACAACCAGAGGAGTCGCCCCCTGGTGGTCAGGAGAGAGAATGCAGCTTTAACACATGACGCATATACATCTATACAACCAGAGGTCCCCTGGTGGTCAGGAGAGAGAATGCAGCTTTAACACATGACGCATAGACTTCTATACAACCAGAGGAGTCACCCCACATTGGCTTCACTATACAGAACCGAGGCGTTCCTTTAGTCACAACTCGCTGTCTTTAAACACACATTCATTTAAACATTCAGTGTCTTTAAACACACATTCATTTAAACATTCAGTGTCTTTAAACACACATTCATTTAAACATTCAGTGTCTTTAAACACACATCCAGTGTCTCTCTCACACGTGGTTCAGTCCGTATTCATGTCAGTCTCTGCTCTGTGATGCCTTTGGTGACAAACCCTGTTGTGTTGAACGCACATTAAAACCAAATGTGACCTGACTTGAATCAAATAGAACTGTCTGCTTCGACCTTTCGGTGGAGTCCTTCCTCCTGTAATGTTGTTACCGAGAGCTGGAGAGCAGGATGCCAAAAGGGACAGAAACGGCACGAATACCATTTTTATCTGACCTTCAGAGACGCTCTGCACATTCAACTTATCTTTGATATGTCGTACGAGGAAGTTACTTCTCATTTTTTGCGGGATTTACCACGCCTCTGAACATTTTAAATCCTCTTTAAACCGCTCACATCTCAACAATGCAATATCCTGCTTCAACCGATATTTACTGGTGAAGATGCCTACTGGTGAGGATCTTTACTGGTGAGGATCTTTACTGGTGAGGATCTTTGCTGGTGAAGATATTTACTGGTGAAGATCTCCACTGGTGAGGATCTTTACTGGTGAGGATCTTTATGGGTAAAGATCTGTACTGGTGAGGATCTTTACTGGTGAAGATCTTTACTGGTGAAGATCTCCACTGGTGAGGATCTTTACTGGTGAGGATCTTTATGGGTAAAGATCTGTACTGGTGAGGATCTTTACTGGTGAAGATCTTTACTGGTGAAGATCTCCACTGGTGAGGATCTTTACTGGTGAGGATCTTTATGGGTAAAGATCTGTACTGGTGAGGATCTTTACTGGTGAGGATCTTTATGGGTAAAGATCTGTACTGGTGAGGATCTTTACTGGTGAAGATCTTTACTGGTGAAGATCTCCACTGGTGAGGATCTTTACTGGTGAGGATCTTTATGGGTAAAGATCTGTACTGGTGAGGATCTTTACTGGTGAGGATCTCTACTGGTGAGGATCTCTACTGGTGAGGATCTCTACTGGTGAGGATCTCTACTGGTGAGGATCTTTACTGGTGAAGTCAACGGGGTGTCGGTGGAGAGGACGGCGTACCCACTTCATACATCAGGAAAAAGCAACAAACTGAGCATTAGTTTCTGGGTTAGAGGACTCGTGTGTTTAATCCCTTCGTGAAGCGCTGTGGGGTGAAGGCGGGCGGAGGGACGCGACCACAGACTTTCATTATCACGGCTCGGAGCCGAGTGTAGAATATGGAAATGATGTGGGTTTCACACAAATTAGAAGAAGAAAAGATATAACGCGACTGCATATTTCTGCTTCGTTAATAACCTTTTCACAAATGGCCCGCAAACCATAATTGAATCAATCATTGTCATCTTCAAAATGACTACTGTGAAGTACTGTGTGTGTGTGTGTGTGTGTGTGTGTGTGTGTGTGTGTGTGTGTGTACATTGCCAACGTTACCTTTCGTCTTAGCAGTTTCTGAGAACTCTCTAATTTGCGCTTAAAAGCAACAGAACCACAAACAGAACATTATGAACCCGGAGTATTACGGTTCTGCTGCTCGTCTCAAACCTCCTCACACACACACACACACACACACACACACACACACACATACACACTCACACACACACACACAGTCTCAGTACAGCGGGGAACTCATGTCATGCCAGAGGGAACACAACAGACCCAGAGTGAGGCGTCATTCTACTCCGGTAGACGCTGAGAACTCTCGTTTTCACGAATGCAAATAAACCCCTCGCAGGTTTAAAGGGAGGAAACAGCAGCAGTGGTTTGTCACAACATTTTGCCAACGAGCAGAACACAAATGTGCAGAAATGCTCAGTTCTCTACTGTTTTTGCAGAGAAAAAAACACAAAAAACTCAACGTACATTCAAGAATAATGAAGCAATGTTGATTCTTTTCTTTATAAATTGTCTCTTTTTCCCCCTTTTCTCCCATAATAATAAAAAAGAACCGCTAACGAGTATCAATGACCTCCTCCCTACCAACACATGCGTCATGGCTCTTCATAAGAGACACAACTCCCAAATGAATTGTTGGTGTAGATGTCACCGGAGCGCTCCGTACAGCAGCGAGCCTCAGAGTTGATTAACTACATCCTTTAGATGTGTTTCCTCTTTATTATTAATTTTGGCAGCATTGTCTTCAGCTCGCTTTCCCAGAATGCCACACCGCCGTGTTTTTAATCAAAGAGCATCTCCTCTGGTGTGAGCGCCGCGTTGGCAGCTGAACTATCTTTCATGTGTTTTAAATTGAAATGTCACAACAAGGATTTAGGCCTCGTATCGAGTAAAAAGGCTGCCGGTAAAAGCTTTTGAGTGAAATACAACCTGCCTTTGTCGGGGCATGAGATATACACACACACACACATACACACACACACACACACACACACACACACACACACACACACACACACACCTTTTAGTGAATGCACAGGGTGGGATGCAGCCACTTTGACAGCGAGGAACAAAATAGGAAAATAAAACATTGTTCCCTGTGAGGAACGGCCGGGCGACGTCGTCTTTTGACGGACAGGACGCCTTGTGTTTACGTAACATCTGAGTGGTGACACACAAATGTCTCCTTGGGGAGGAATAAAGTATCTACCTACCTACCTACCTACCTACCTACCTACCTACCTACCTACCTATCTACCTACCTACCTACCTACCTACCTACATTTACCTACCTACCTACCTACCTACCTACCTACCTACCTACTTACCTACCTACCTACTTACCTACCTACCTTTACCTACATTAACCTACCTACCTACCTTTACCTAACGTTATCTACCTTTATCTACATTTACCTACCTACCTACATCTACCCACCTACCTACCTACTTACCTATACCCACCTACCTACCTACTTACCTAACTACCTACCTACCTACCTACCTACCTACCTACCTACCTACCCACCTACCTACCTACCTACCTACCTACCTATCTATTTATTTACCTACCTATCTATCTACCCACCTGCCTAACTACCTACCTATCTATCTACCTACCTAACTACCTACCTACCTGTCTATCTACCCACCTACCTAACTACCTACCTACCTATCTACCTAACTACCTACCTACCTACCTACCTACCTATCTATCTACCCACCTACCTAACTACCTACCTATCTACCCACCTACCTACCTACCTACCTACCTACCTTACTACCTACCTACCTACCTACCTACCTATCTACCCACCTACCTACCTACATTTACCTACCTACTTACCTACCTACCTACCTACCTACCTACCTACCTTTACCTACATTGACCTACCTACCTACCTTTACCTAACGTTATCTACCTTTATCTACATTTACCTACCTACCTACCCACCTATCTACGGGGAGTAAGGGAAGACAAAAGATGCACAAACAGGAAACAGATGTGGTTAACACTAGAAATGCTTTGTACATATTTTCTGCAGCTACTGATGTTAATGGTCTTAATTGAGAAGCTTCTGTTTCAACCTTCAAAACACACACACACACACACACACACACACACACACACACACACACGCGCACACACACACAGACACACACACACGCATTTAAACGCGCAGAAGAGAAAAAAGAAAGAGAGTGAATGAAGAGGAGCCATGGGTTGTATTTGTGGAAGATTACACATGCATATCCGGGAAATATAATTGTCAGCGTTCCAAAGCAATTTTACACGTTTGTGCTTCTCTTTGGGGGTTAAGTGATAAAGAAAACACAGAAACACTGAATATTCCTCGCTTTGATTTACATTCACACACCACGGTAACACACACACACACACCCACGTACACACACACACACACACACACAAGCCAAATTCAACATGACACATTTTAGTTTGATTGCGCCGAGTAAACCAGACTTACTCTGTAAAGCCCCACCAGCGGCCGCTGAAGGCTCCAACGCTCATGATTGATTGGATTTGCTTCTTCTTTTTTATTTATGAAACTCATATGGTCGCATAATTCTTGACTTCTGAATCAACAACCACAACTTTCCAAATGTTTTCTTCAGCGAATACGGAAGATAGGTGACAAATCTACTGTTGAATGAGTCAAAGTTGACATAAGCAGCGGTTTCCTGGGTGAAAGTCCCTGAAAGTTTGTTTGACCAATCCTCCGCCCATAGCTGGACTTTCTACACCAGTTGCTCCGTCTATTAATAGCGTGGATTGTTTCACGTTGGGGTTGGTTTAAATCCCGCCGTGTCCCGTACAGACGCGGAGCGTTACCTCGGGATCAAACAACGAGGCGGTCCGAGCACGGCGCTAATGAGAAGAGCATTGGAGCATCAGCGCTACGTTACAGGAAGTGCTGCTGGAAATGTAACGCTTGCCTGAAGGATGGCATTAAGGATGGTAAGTTTAACTTCATAGGGATGTCGGTGGACAGGGGCGGCACCAGAACCCCTTGGGTCCACTCTTTGGGTTCCCCGAAAACATCCACACCGACTTTTATTCCATCCAGCAAATAGTTTTGGAGATTCTTCATCGAGGACCTGCGCCGGTAAAGGTGAGACTTTGCAGGCGCTTTGATGGAAGATGTAAAAAAAAAAAAAAAGAATGAAAAAAAAAACGCACGTTCCTGATTGGCCAAACAGGTTCCGTTTATCCGGGTTCGTCTTTTTGGGTGGAATTCCTGTATTTTTAGATTTTGTTTTGCCGGATATACCAACGCTGAACGAGGAGGCTACAGTTCTTGGTCTGAACAAAAAAGATGCTCTCCTAAAAAAATGATTTCAGAGCATCCGTTTGGGGAGAATGAAAAATAAAAGAAGATGGAAGAAAGAAGCGGGGGATGCATGAGGCGGATGCACACGTCACACACACACCTTCAAGGAAACACACGTCTGATCGCCACTAATGGTCGACGGGCGGCACCTCAACCGAGCTAATTCTGTCAGAGGCTTCTTTCCTTGTGTCCTTCCTTTCCTTCTGTATTAACTGCTCCTTCCCTTCCTCCCTTCCTTTCCCTCTAACGCATGCAAACGCGGTGGATAAATCACAGCAGCCTCAAATGAAACAACTCAGTTTAATTAGTCACAGATTAACATGACGCACGCAGCAACACACGCGGGAGCAGATTTGTGCTCAAGGAACTTAATGTGATTTGATTAATTCAGAGCATCCTTCGCTTCCGCCTTTCTTCCTCTTCCCATCTCCTCGTCTTCTAGCCCTCCGTCTCCTGGACTCGCTCACATGCCGACGGACTGCTGGGCAACCGGAGGAAGAGGAAAAGACTTTTCAAACGGTCCCAGAAGAGACGTCCCAGAGTTGACTTGTATTTTTTTGTGTGCATTTTTCAGCTTTGTCATTGGACTCAAATTAACTTAATGAAAAACTAAATAAGCCATGCCACGACCTTTTTGATGCGATTGTACATACTTCTCTATTTGTTGTTGTTGTTTAGTAACTTGTTCATGTATTTGTTTGGAAGCTTTTGTTTTGATCCCACGCAGCAGAAAAATGATATTAAAAAATATATATATATTGCTAGCGAAACAATACAAACAATTTTTAGCGCTCAAAATAAATCACATCTGATTTGATTCATCATGTTTCCTCACATCTTCTCTCCTCTTTCGTTCTTTCTTTTCCTCCCTCCTTCACATCTCTCCCTTCCTTCCATGCCTCCTACTTCCTTCCCCCCTTTCAGTCACCTTCCTCCCTCCCGTCCGTCCCCTTTTGTCCTTTCCTTGCATCCTCTCTCCTCCCTTGGTTGCTGTTCTGCAGAGGGAGGCACATAATGAAGGACCTGATCTGATTAAACCAGCGTCCCTCCTTCACTTCTACCTTTCCTTCCCTTCCTTCCTTCGCTCTGCAGCGGGATATTGACGCCACAGAGAGGTTGATTCAGCCCTCCTCCGTCTCTCTTGTCTTCTTTCCGTCTCTCAATCAATGAAACTGACGCAGCACAACGACTCCGATGACTTCGCCTCACGAGGAGCTTTTACTGGAGATTGGCTTTCTGACGCCGTTTCTATTTCTGAGTCGGGACGTCGCTTCTGATCCTCTTTGTCTCCGACGCTTTGGATCTCTCTTCTGCTTTGTTCAAGCACTCGGAAAAGTCACACACACACACACACACACACACGCACATGCACACGCACACGCACGCACACACGCACACACGCACACACGCACACGCAGACACACACACACAGACACACACACACAGACAGACACACACACCTGCAGACACGCAGACACACACACACACACAGACAGACAGACACACACACACATGCAGACACGCAGACACACACAGACACACACACGCAGACACACACACACACCTGCAGACACGCAGACACACGCACATGCAGACACAAACACAGACACACACACACACACACACGCAGACACACACACACACACATGCAGACACGCAGACACACATGCAGACACATACAGACACAAACACAGACACACACACACGCAGATACACACACATGCAGACACACAGACACACGCAGACACACACACACACACACACACACACACAGACACACACACACAGACACACACACACACACACACACAGACACACACACACACACACAGACACACACAGAGACATGCATACACACACACACACACACACAGACACACACACACGCAGATACACACACATGCAGACACGCAGACACACGCAGACACACAGACACACACACACACACACACAGACACACACACACAGACACACACAGAGACATGCATACACACACACACACACACACACACAGACACACACACATACAGACACATGCAGACACACGCAGACACACAGACACACGCAGTGACATGCATACACACACACACACACACACACACACACACACACACACACAGAGACATGCATACACACACACACACACACACACACACACACACACACACACACACACACACACAGAGACATGCATACACACACACACACACACACACACACACACACACACACACACACACACACAGAGACATGCATACACACACACACACACACACACACACACACACACACAGACACACACACATACAGACACATGCAGACACACGCAGACACACAGACACACGCAGTGACATGCATACACACACACACACACACACACACACACAGAGACATGCATACACACACACACACACACACACACACACACACACACACACACACACACACACACACACAGAGACATGCATACACACACACACACACACACACACACACACACACACACACACACACACACACACACACACACACACACGCTCATGAGATGCACATTAAATATGAAAAGCTGCTTCCAGCTGATGGTTTCGTGGCTCAGCAGCTCGGTGCTCCGCTGAGGAAACACCCGACTCCTCCCTGCATCATCAACACAGCGACTAACACTCAGGTGGACAGAGGTCTCCTGAGGTCAAACAAAAGAAAGATTATTCATTGATACAGAGATGAAAAACATATAGAGAGGGAATCCCCTTATTGAAGAGGTGCCGGCGTACCATGAGTTTTGCTGACCAGCACATTTTCACTTTGGGGATTGAGGAGGCAAAACGTAAGTTATCTTTTTTTTTTATGTGAGGAATGTATGAGTTCACTCCCTGAGGCGTCCGTTTAATTTAATGAGTCCATTCCTTCTCCGATGAGCGGCCCGACTTTTACCACCGAAGAGGAAAAGCCCTCTCGGCTCCGTGAGGTCGGGTTACGTTATTCGCACCCGCAGGTCGGCTTTAGTTTGCAGTAGAAACACAACAAGACAAACATGATGATACAAGTACACAAAGATACAGATCAGTGCTGTTATAATTATAATGTGTTCAGCTGCTGGACCAAAGCTGTTTTTAACGCGCTTTGTTCTGCACCGTGGTTCTAAATACCTCCGTCTAGAAGCTGAGCCTCCCTGTGCAAAGGGGGGGAGTCGTCCTTTAAGATGGAGCCGGTTCTCCGCTGTAACCGCCTGGCGTTCAGTCGGCAAGCCGCTCCATCAACATCATGGTCTCCCTCAAAGGGCCGGTTGTAACTGTACAGTGGCGGGCCGTGGATTTTATACCTGCGCTTCAGTGGATCAAAAGATTCCCTTCAAAATAAAAGCACAGGAATAAAAGCCAGATTCGGCCCGCAGGCCTTGAATTTGACACCAGTGATAGAGGGCATGCAAAAGTATTCATTGGAGTTTTTGTTGTCTATGTTGTTGCATTACAACCTGGAGATAATGAAGCAATTGGTTTTATTAGGATTGCATGTGATGGAGCTGCTTAATAATAATAATAATAAATAAACACACGTTAGGAGCCATGTCATGGCGGCGCCACTCGTCCCCGGAGCCCAGGGATCCTCTCTGTTTGTGGTGCGATACGTTTCCCGTCTTCCTGGTTCTCCTTCCGATCGCGTGACGCTTCCACTGCACACGACTAATGACGTGTCACCCGGAGGTAATCGGTAGAACCAGATCCTGTTAAGGGGGAGTGATGAGTCTGTACGTTCTCCCCCGTGTCAGCGCGGGTTCTCCAGCTAGTTGATTACTCTAAATTGCCACCGGTGTCTGAGCGTTGGCACTGAGCCAACCTGGCAGCCGGGCCGGGGTGCAGCTTTCGCCCAAAGTCAGCTGGAATCGGCTCCCTGTAGCGTTCCTTTATCAGCGGTTACGGATAACGGGAATGGTGGAGAAACAACTAAACTTTGTGTTGAAAATTTGAAGTACAAAATACATTTTGATTCCAGGCTGTAATGCAACGGAAATAAGGCAAAATGCCAAGAGAGTGAACACTTTTGCTGTCCGCGTGAATTCTTGCCTTCGAGGATTAATCAGCGCTCTAAGCACTTCACCAGGTCCCATCCATCAACACACGCAAACCCCACATGGAAAGTACTTAAGATTGATGGATGAGGCGGCAAATGAATATGAAAAGGGTTTTGCAGATGGAAAAGATGCGGTCGTGTATCAAACCACAAACAAGCGCATCAACTTAAGAGGTTCCTGCTGAGTGAATAAAAACTGCAAGTGTCAGATCTTGCCACCATGTTAGTTTAAAGCAATAAAACGATGAGCTGAGAGCGGAGAGGTGACGGCGTTGAGGCCGGATGAGAGGACCGGCTTTAGAGATGATGGATGGGGGGGAAACGGGAGCCAAAGCCGTTGGCAGCGTCTGGGGGGAGCGGGTATCGACGGCGCGGCCGAGTGGAGACGAAGCGAACAGACGGCAAATGGAATGAATTAACGGAGAATAATGAGGCGGTTCGCTAATTGAGCGTAATTTGCAGCCTCGCTCTTTCCTTGACGGGCACACGTCGGGAAGCACGCGCTAACAAAACAGGGTCAGAGGAACGTTTGCTGCCGCTGCGACGCATTTCCCAGGGATCAGCTGTCAATCAAACCGTGTGGGCGGGAGGCGCGTGTCACTCACGTCTCACAGTCCACACACTACAATGAACTCTGAATACTTTACTTATCGGCACTGACTGCCACTGATATATATATATACATATATATATATATATATATATATATATATATATATATATATATATATATATATATAACATATATTTATTTATGTTTTATATATATATTATATATATATTTATTCATGTTATATATATAATATATATATTTATTCATGTTTTACATATATATATATATATATTTATTCATATATATAAATAAATATATTGTACAATATATATATTTATTTTATATATATATATAAATAATATACATTATTTATATATATATATATACATATATAACATAAATAAATAAATATATAAAATAAATATATATATATAATACATATATTTTATTATATACAATATAATATATAATACATATATATAAATAATATATAATATTATATATAATATATGTATATATAAATAATATATACAATATATATAGTATAATATATGTATTTATATGAATACATATAAATGTGTATATATATTGTATTATATATATTATACTATATATATTATTTATATATAAGTATATATAAACATATAAAATAAATGAATAAATATATATATATAATAAATAAATATATATAAATAAAAGTGAAAGGTGATGTGTGATTAATCTTTCTTTAATAAAAAGAAGAAAAAAGGGAAATGTGTGTGTGTGTGTGTGTTCTCAGTAATAACATATTAGAAAGGAAGCCAATCTATTTCCCAGCACGTTAGATTCACATCTCTTTGAAAACAAACACTCAGTTTTAATATCTCCTTCTCATTCTTCTTTGTAAACTTTATAAACTACCATTGCATCGTGTTACTTTGAACATATTTATGCATTATTTTCATTGTCGTTGTCATTTATTGGACGGGTTGAATCGTGCGGAACAAAGTTTCCGGTTAATTAGCTGGTTATCTAGAAAACAACAGTCAGCGCCGGTAGAATGGAAATTAGCCAACGATGATGTTATTAATGCAGAAACACCTATAATGCCTGGGGATTGTAATTAGACCACACACACACACACACACACACACACACACACACGGTTCATATTAATAAGCTGGTTATCATCTGACCAGCCGAAGGTCAGACCAGAGTAATGAAGCTCAACACGCGTGTCCTCGGCTGCGGCGTCTGGAGAGCTGCTGGGAAACGAGCCTGAACCAATCAGAGCGCTTCCTCTGACTCGGACTCCCTTCCAACCTTGTTAACGCCGCTTCATCTCTGCGTCTCTGCGCCTCGCTCCTCCTCACAGGGCGCTGAGCCACCGCAGAGAGCGGATCAAGCTAAAGATTTAGTAAAAACACTCAACGTCTGCAGGGACTTTTTAAGAAGATTGTCCAATCAGAAGAGAAAGACCACAGCCTTTGACCTTTAATCCAGAATGAAATGTGTCAATAACTATTGAACACATTGCCATAAGACATTCGCACGGACATGCATGGTTCCCAGAGGATGAACCCTATAATCCTTTTGGCAATCCCCTGACCTTTCACCTCGGGTTCACATTTGTTATGAACCAGCAGAACGTCTCAACAACTTCTCACTGGATTCCTATGAAAGGTTTTGTTCCCACCCAGACATCCGTGTTTTCCCTTCGGGATAAATCCTAATAATTTTGGTGATCCCTCCACTTTTCATCCGGTGCAATCCTCAAGTCAGACTTTTGATTGGTCCAATACTTTGGTCAACAACCAAACACCTAAAAAACCAATTCGGGCCCTAATTTAATGACCAACGTAACCGGACTCAAGCCAATCAGTGTTGACAGAGAGCATCATCTCCCATTCCCTTAAGCCAGCTGTGTCCACATTTTTAATTTATTCAACGCTTTGTGTTTTTGTTAATGTTGTAGCTCACAGGAGTCGGAAGTCTAAACAGCCTCCCCTGGAGTCTAACTAGACGAATTGTATACTATTTATAATATTAGTGTGGCCTAATCTTTATCTGCAACTGTGCAGAAATGCTGCGTTTAAACAGATTGAATAGACATGAGAAATAAGAAGAAGCTGCACAGCATGCAGATGTTGATTTAGTCCACATTATAGTTGAGGCTTCAGACAAAGACTTGTCTCGTGTTGGTGAGTTTCACATTCTGCTTCCTGGTTACGAGGGAACTCCATTCTCTATGTGTCGCTGTCCGGTGCTGAAGTTAATGCTGCCGGGAAGGGAAAGGTCGGTGGAAACCTCTGCCGGCCCCTAAGATAGATATGAGCCTGAATGGACCTTCTGTTAGGACCACTCCCACAAGGTGGCGACTGCCTCTGGTTGCACTGCATTGTGGGTGTCAGACAGAGCCTGTGGTCTTAACACAACTCAGCACTGTGGCAAGAGTCTGACCTTTAACAAGTTCACACAAACTCAAGGTAGCGGCAACCCCGGGCAACGACCTCGGTTCAGCCGACTGAAGCCGATTAGGAAGTGTCTGACCACCAGGGGGCGACTCCTCTGGTTGTATAGAAGTCTATGCTGCATGTGTTAAAGCTGCATTCTCTCTCCTGACCACCAGGGGGCGACTCCTCTGGTTGTATAGAAGTATATGCTTCATGTGTTAAATCTACATTCTCTCTCCTGATCACCAGGGGGCGACTCCTCTGGTTGTATAGAAGTATTCATGTCTTAAAGCTGCATTCTCTCTACTGACCACCAGGGGGGCGACTCCTCTGGTTGTATAGAAGTCTATGCTTCATGTGTTGAATCTGCATTCTCTCTCCTGATCACCAGGGGGGCGACTCCTCTGGTTGTATAGAAGTCTATGCTTCATGTGTTGAATCTACATTCTCTCTCCTGACCACCAGGGGGCGACTCCTCTGGTTGTATAGAAGTATTCATGTGTTAAAGCTGCATTCTCTCTACTGATCACCAGGGGGCGACTCCTCTGGTTGTATAGAAGTATATGCTTCATGGGTTAAATCTACATTCTCTCTCCTGATCACCAGGGGGCGACTCCTCTGGTTGTATAGAAGTCTATGCTTCATGTGTTAAAGCTGCATTCTCTCTCCTGACCACCAGGGGGCGACTCCTCTGGTTGTATAGAAGTATATGCTTCATGGGTTGAATCTACATTCTCTCTCCTGATCACCAGGGGGTGACTCCTCTGGTTGTATAGAAGTATTCATGTCTTAAAGCTGCATTCTCTCTACTGACCACCAGGGGGCGACTCCTCTGGTTGTATAGAAGTATTCATGTGTTAAAGCTGCATTCTCTCTACTGACCACCAGGGGGCGACTCCTCTGGTTGTATAGAAGTATTCATGTCTTAAAGCTGCATTCTCTCTACTGACTCCCAGGGGGTGACTCCTCTGGTTGTATAGAAGTCTATATAAATGTCTCTACTTCTCTCTTGATTTATTCCCTCAGTAAACAGCCTCCTTCTCTTGCTCCCCTGCTTTCTTCTCCTCCTCTCTTTTTCCTCTCTGTAGCTTCTACCGCTCCCCCCTCATCACCTCCTTTTCCTCTCCTCTCCTTTCCTTTCCATGCCTCCTTAATCTCCTCAGCTCCTGGTCACGCCGCCTCCACTCTTTTCGGTTTCTCTATTAACCCGTCTTAACCTCCTCCCCTCACTCCCTTATCTTTCCACCTCCTCCATACTCCTTCCTGTCATTTACCCCGTTTCCTTTATCCTTTATGATGCTTCCTTACTTTCCTTCCATGCTACTCCTTCTCTACCTCCTCTGTTTCCTCTGTCTTTCCTCTTACTCCTCTCCATCCTCTTCCTCTCTACCTCTCATCCAGGTCATCCCCTTGTTTCCTCTTTTTCTTCTCCCTCCTCTCCATCCTCACCTTCCTCCACGTCCTTTCCTTTCCCCTCACGCTACCTCTCCTCCCTCCCTCCCTCCATCCTTTCATCCCTCCATCTCTAGTCATGTATGAGGTGGTTTGACTATAATCTTTGAACGGCTTAGAAACATTTTCATGAACATTTCACCTCGGCTGCTTCTATAATTCAACGGCAGCCGTCATCACACACACACACACACACACACACACACACACACACACACACACACACACACACACACACACACACACACACACCTCTTCTTCTTCATTACCTCCCTTGATTCCTCCCTCCTTTCTTTGTTTCCTCTCTTTTCTTTCTTCCGTCTTTTTTTTTTTTTGCATTTGTGTTTATTATTATCACCTTTCCACCTTTATTTGTCTTCCTCCCGCTCTTCATCTGCTTCCGCCTGATCCTTCGCTTCTATTTTCGAGCTTTAATTACGGCTTAAAATAAACTCATGACTTTTTTTTGTACCTGTTCAGTCTGGACCGAACAAACAGAGAGAGATCACACCTTAAGAGAGAACAACACCTGAGATCTTCACACGTCGTCACTCTGCACATGTGTAACCATCGTCCATCAGAACGTGATGGTGAGGAGGATTTATGTTTTTTTAATCGCTACAAAACCATTGCTTTTCATGCGCTGGGCAATTATATCATCTAGACTAGTGGAGAGAAAAACATGAACATGAACATCCAGGTGTTACTTTCACCTCTTTGCCTATGTGCGTCTGTACATGTCTGTCAAAGGTGACTTTTTAATAATGCTGCATTTACATATTTAAACTAAAAATGTTTTGTCTTAATGTTAGCAATCAACTGTGGAAGTTGCATGGTGACATGACATCTTTTAGTTTATTTTTTTAAACACTATTCATTGTGTCTTCAAAGTCTAATTTAATGAAATGTTGACGTTTTCTCAAAATTAGTTTTTTTCTCAGACTCTGAGCCATAAATCTCCTCTTCAGCAGCTCTTATATATAAATAACTTTATACTCTTTCATTCACATCTATATTCTGAAGGGTCTTTCAGGAGGGATGTTCATATATCATTCATAGCCTGGTTTATACAACACGTTCTCCATAGGAACACGGGGGAAACCTTCTCTTTCCCATGGCTGTTGATGATGTCTTCTGATCGATCGATGGAGGAATAAAAAGAGATATCTATCTATCTATCTATCTATCATAGATGTATAGATTATATATAAATATTCAATAAGACAATGACTCACTTGAATATTTAAACTTACAGTTTCAGAAAACTTATTATACAAAATAGAATTGTCTTGATGTTGGTAATCAACTGGGGAAGTTTCATCATAGTAAACATGACATTAATCCCTCAGAACCTTCTTCCTGCGTTTACTTCCTCAACTCCGCCCCTCTCTCATCTGACCAATCAGCAGAGAGCGCAGTGTCACACGGCTCTGATTTGTGAAACTGAACCTGAACCAAGAAGAGGGACGGGAATCAAATGTGTCCACATGACAACAAAATAAAGGTTTTAAAAAAAAGCGTGACTTTAGAGTGAACTGACAGCAACATGAAGAGGAATTATTTCCAAATGAGAAAGTACAGATGGAAAAAGGTATGAAGAGAGAGAGAGAGAGAGAGAGGATGAAAGAAAGAAGGCAGATGGAGGAAGAGGAGGAGGAGGAGGAGGAGGAGGAGGAGGAGGAAGAGGAGAGGTTTCTATCTTTCTGCTGAATCAGGGAGGTTGAGTTTCTAAATGGCAGGACTCCTCTTGACTCCTGACTACACACACACACACACACACACACACACACACACACACACACACACACACACACACACACACACAGAGAGGGCTGTGAATGTTGGAGCAAAGAGAGAGCGCAGGCAATTTGCATTAATGAGAGTTTAGTTGAAATTGTTGGCAGAAGACGGAGAGAGAGAGAGAGAGAGAGAGAGAGAGAGAGAGAGAGAGAGAGAGAGAGAGAGATGCTGGCGGACAGGAAGCAGACCAGTCAGCCAGTCGACAAGCGAGTAAACAAGCAGCGGACCGAGTTGGAGGCAGCAGGATATTCATGAAGTCGTTCAGGAAAACAAACTCAGAGACAAACAAGCGACCGGAGGAAAGGAACCGGCGTCGCTCAGCAAGAGAAGAAAGAGAAACGGAAGCTGCTGGTTTCTGCCGTCGTTACGTTTTGTTATCAGGCGGCTGACAGAAACAGAGTTTCCAGAGCAGCATGAACATATAATAAGTTTAATAACAAAATGATGACGACAAAAAACAAAAAAAAATCACGTCTCTTCATGTCGGGCCAAACCTCTAATTGATTTTTAATGTTTACTGTAATGAATAGAAGAGAAACCAATGAACACGTCTGTATCCGGATTATAGCCAACAAGCTAAGTGATGATTGTAGTGGATGAACGGGATTTTTTTTTTCCCGGTATTTCGGAACCGGATTACCCAAAACACACATGTTTCATTTAATTATTGGATTTCCAGAAAATTGAGTCAGTAAATGCTGGAGTCATGTTCGTGTGCCACACCTCCAGCATTGGTGTGTGTGTGTGTGTGTGTGTGTGTGTGTGTGTGTGTGTGTGTGTGTGTGTGTGTGTTTCTGGTCCATGTGAAAGTCTCTCTGGGCAAGTCACTGCCCAGCATACGAGTATGAGTGTGTCACTGTGTGTTCACTGTGTGTGTGTGTGTGTGTGTGTGTGTGTGTGTGTGTGTGTGTGTGTGTGTTGTACTGCATCGGTTCACATGAGATCTCACAACAAGTTATTCCTCATTGGTAAAAGTTCCCCATAAGGTAAAAGTTCCCCATTAAAGGGCTGTTCCTGAAGTATGTAAGTCACATGACAAATAAAACCTGGCTGGTTGGACCCGTGTATATATATATATATATATATATATATATATATATATATATCCATTGAGTCACATCAGGGGATGATTCCACTTTCTTGTGCACATTGTTAGATTACTTTTCTCTCTCTCTCTCTTTTCCTTTGTTGAATTATTGATGCCGTGTGAAACAATTTTTCAAGTTATCAAAAAGTCATCTTTTCGGTGACTTTTCATTAGATGCTGCGGCTTTCTAGAAATACTTTTGTGTCCAAAAGTGAAGAAAACTTGTTCGGACTAGAAGTCCGAGTGCATTAATATAAATTGCTCGGCCCTTTTCGGTGAAACCAACGACCGCAAAGGCTCATGGGAAGATCAGCAAATTTGTAATAGCGTGTCAATTATGAGACAATGACCACCATGCTGACTACAAACATATTTTTAGCAGATATTCAGTTTCTCCTGAAGATATATATAAAAAATATATTGAAATAATTGTAGTTCTCACACTCAAAATGTCTCCTATTTGGGTGGTTGGACCGAGACGTACGGGCAGTCGTGCTAAATCTCCACACATGTTGGTGAGTGTGTGTCCGTGTGTGTGTGTGTGTGTGTGTGTGTGTGCATATCTGGCAACGAGGCCAGGTAATGAGTTTCCCACTATATTTACATTTGTCGAGCCACAGGGGCGATTCCCCGGCTCGCAGAGCTGCAGCCGAATGAGTCATCAGCGGTGATGGAGATCATTTACGTGAAACGGCTGTAATTGGTTTCCATGTAACGGATCACTCAAGACGCTTTTTTCCTTAATAAGCGGAAGAGCTTCTTGTTTACAACCCGCGGACAGGAAAATGTAATACGGACGTTGAGGAATGATTTTCACGTCATCGCGATTTATGATGACGATGGCGTTGGGCCGAAATAATATACAGACCATAATGCACACAGTCTGCTGCATTCTTGTGTTCCTTATTATGCATTAAGCATCTAAATCAATGGGGTAAAAAAGGCAATTAAATGGGCGGAGGATGGATGAAGACTGTAAGAAGTGGGCGTGTTTACCGATTGGTTCGTGGACTACGATTTCGAAGCCTTCGGCGGCCGCCATCTTTGTTTTTGGCGGTCGCCATCATGCGCTGAGAACCACTGAACACTGCATAATACAGTTTTCTTTACTTCTTTAGTTACAACTAACTTTTATGAACTTTAAAAACCCAGTGAACCGGTTAAAGTTGTCAGATGGAAACACGGACAATGCCGTGGTGCCGACCTGTCAATCACCTTGTGGCCCCGCCCTAAAGCGTCCCCTGCTTTATGGTCTCTAAATGACCATAATTCACAAAATGAACATCATGCTGTATTGAAGAAGACTTGAAGCAGTAGATTGAGACATAAACTCATGTTCACAATGTTTTTAAACTGCCTTAAGCTCCTCAAGGTGAGTTGTTGTTGTCCACATCCCCGTCAGCCTGAGGCTAAACAGAGAAACCTTTCATATTCATCAAGGAGGTGCACAGACACAGGTAATGCAGGACAACCGGGTTTCTGTTTTTTCAATTAGAACAGACCACCTGCTGTTTTCTTCCCCACTCTATAATTACCACCTCCACTACTGAGCATAAGGTGACATGAAAGAATGTCAAACCTCCCTTTTACAAAAAGGACTCCAGCCTCAGTTTTACAATTCGCCCGCACTAGAAGGATGGAGGAGCTGCTGCTCTCCACCTGCAGCCCAGAGGCAGAGGGGGAGGAGCTGGACGTCGGCGTCAGGTCAGCGCCTGCAGAAGTGACACATCTGTAGTCTGAGCAGGAGGCGCCTCCTCGACCCAGCCGGTCCACCGGCAGCGTGAGGGGAAGCTGCAGGCAGCTGCAGGTTCAAGAGGAAACGCTTGTTCCATAGATGGAGGATTGAATCCAGGAGTTATGATGTAAACGTTCAGGAAACCAACGGATGATGAAGTGACCTTGAGAGAGAGAGAGAGAGAGAGAGAGAGAGAGAGAGAGCCTACAAGTCCCCTGTGAGCAACAACAGACGCTATAGTGGCAAATAAAAACGTCCCGTTAAGAGGGAAAGAGAGAGAGAGAGAGAGGTAGAGTGAGGGAGAGAGAGAGAGATGGAGAGGGAGAGAGAGAGATAGAGAGAGGGCGATAGAGAGATGGAGAGGGAGAGAGAGAGATAGAGATAGAGAGAGGGAGATGGAGAGAGAGATAGAAAGATGAGAGATGGAGAGAGGGAGATAGAGAGATGGAGAGAGGGAGAGAGAGAGAGAGAGGGAGAGGGAGATGGAGAGAGAGATAGAGAGATGAGAGATGGAGAGAGGGAGATAGAGAGAGGGAGATAGAGAGAGGGAGATGGAGAGAGGGAGGGAGAGGGAGATGCATGTATCTGACCAATAACAATAACAGCACTGGTTTATATAACTCAGGCTGCACCTAATGAATGTTTTACTATTTACTCTTTTTAATTTGTCAATTAAACCAACATCCAATTAATAATTTATTCTGTTACAATTAATTTAAAATATCAAAACTTGCCGGATGGCGGATCACTGCGTGTCATAGCAGCATGACGTCCCTGAACTGGAGAACCAGGACGTGAAGAACTTGACTAAAACTTGTAAACGTTCAAACAAAGGAGGAGGGGTCAGACAAACACAGGACTTTCACTCGGGTTTCCTGTGTGGAACCAACACATCGACTTATGTACGACTTATTTGAACCCAAAGTGCAGCAGTTTCGTGACCGGGACCTAAAGTTGTTTTATAGTTTAAATGTTATTCCCATTAATGCACACATGGATGCTTCAATTTGACAAAGAGATGAAAACATTTATGCTGCAGGAATACCGGACATCAAAACCACGTTTTTAACAAAGCCATTCAAAGTGCTGATAGCGTTCAAAAAGGGGTTGCCAAAGAAGACTGAACCCATAACCTTCCTCGACACAGAAGTATCCCTTTTAATACACAACAGAAATCAATCAAAAATCTATTTTCTACAACTGTGAATGTGCAATAGCACCAATCAGAGTGAGTCTCACACTAATGAGCTCCAGCAGGCGGAGTCAGAGCACAGCGACGTCCATTAATAATTAACGGGACCGTGTTTGAATGCAAAGGCATTATTTATTCATTTCAGATTTTCGGTTACATTTTTTCCCGTTTCTATCAAACGCGGCAGCCTGAACGCCTGCAGTCGTGGAACGATGAGCCAAGAGGGAGAATGCTGGCGCCCAGATGAAAAAAAAAAACACGTATTTCTGCTCCGAATTTAGAAATGTCGCCAATAAAATCCCCCAAAAGAACAAATACGGAGAGTTCCATTCAACTGGTTTGGAGCCAATGACCTACAGTGACGTTTGGTCAGAAGTTAGCGCAGGAGGCTCTATGGTTGGAATCTGCCAATGAAGAAGAAGAAGAAGAAGAAGAAGAAGAAGAAGAAGAAGAAGAAGAAGAAGAAGAAGAAGAAGAAGAAGAAGACCGGAAACAAAGAGTCTCCTCGGCCATGTAGCTTCTCCACGAGAGAGAAACCGGAGAGATGTCATCGATCAGCCGAGTGAGCTGAATGTTCGACTCGTCAGAATATATATAAATATGTAAATGAGGCGTTTCCGTAATCCATTCGTGGTGTTCACCCTTTTTTTTACGACAAAGGGCCAAACCTTCTCTAACGCTTGTCTGATGTGATCGCTCCCACAACTCCTTCATGGGTGGATGAGCTCAGCCGAGGCTCCGCCCATCTTCAACCTGAGGAAGCAACCACCTGTGAGGGTGAGAGGCCTGTGATGATCAAAATGTGTTGGACTAGAGCGAAGAAACTGAAAGCATCGGTGTTTTGCCCAAAAAGTCCTGCTGTTTGAGAATAATGAAGAGGAAACGCCTCCAGAGTCAGAGTGCAGAGACCAGCAGCTTCACAGTCTCTTCCTGCAGCTTCACAGTCTCTTCCTGCAGCTTTACAGTCTCTTCCTGCAGCTTCACAGTCTCTTCCTGCAGCTTCACAGTCTCTTCCTGCAGCTTCACAGTCTCTTCCTGCAGCTTCACAGTCTCTTCCTGCAGCTTCAGCTTCACAGTCTCTTCCTGCAGCTTCACAGTCTCTTCCTGCAGCTTCACAGTCTCTTCCTGCAGCTTCACAATCTCTTCCTGCAGCTTCAGCTTCACGGTGTCTTCCTGCAGCTTCACAGTCTCTTCCTGCAGCTTCACAGTCTCTTCCTGCAGCTTCACAGTCTCTTCCTGCAGCTTCACAGTCTCTTCCAGTAGCTTCACAGTCTCTTCCTGCAGCTTCACAGTCTCTTCCTGCAGCTTCACGGTCTCTTCCTGCAGCTTCACAGTCTCTTCCTGCAGCTTCACAGTCTCTTCCTGCAGCTTCAGCTTCACAGTCTCTTCCTGCAGCTTCACAGTCTCTTCCTGCAGCTTCACGGTCTCTTCCAGCAGCTTCACAGTCTCTTCCAGCAGCTTCACAGTCTCTTCCAGCAGCTTCACAGTCTCTTCCCGCAGCTTCACAGTCTCTTCCAGCAGCTTCACAGTCTCTTCCTGCAGCTTCACAGTCTCTTCCTGCAGCTTCACAGTCTCTTCCTGCAGCTTCACGGTCTCTTCCAGCAGCTTCACAGTCTCTTCCTGCAGCTTCACAGTCTCTTCCTGCAGCTTCACAGTCCCTTCAGGCAGTCTCGATGAATTCAGTCAAATTTTACAGTAATTATCAGTTTGTTTTCTTCTATATTTTCTAATTTATGAAGATTTTCGTAATTTTTTACTACAAAGCACATTTCCTTGATTGCAACATTCTTTTTCTGTAAAGATCCAATACATGTCACACTTGAGTGTTCTGCAGAACAGCTGCATTGATAAACTGTTCCATCCTCACCCTGCAGAGCCCAAAGAGAAGTGACATGACAACAAGGAGCAGCTGCTGGAATCCTTCCAATCTCTCATCAATGTGTCAATCAACGTTGTTCCTATGATACATAACATGTTTGCCATGGTTCCTAATATAAAGTATACTACACACCATCGGGTCAGTCAGTCAGTGTGAAGGAGACACACACACACACACACACACACACACACACACACACACGCCGATCTCCTCGTGTCTATTTCCGTTTCACACGATACGCAAATCATCACTTTCACAAATCATAATCTGATGTTTGTTCTTTTCTTTAGATGACAACAACAAACACATCACTAAAGTTATAATGTTAACATGTTGCTGATGAATGTGTCTTCCAGAGTTTATTCTTTCCTCTGTCCTGTTGAACATGTCAGGATGACTTAAAGAAGTCTTTTATTCCCCCACACTTTGCCAAGGCACTTAAATGCACCTCTTTCCGCTCAGCTGGAACTATGAAAAACAATAATACATATAAGCATTCCTTTAAATAGTGACGCTCCTTGATATCCCTTCTACCTCCTTTATCCATCTGGATCTATGATTGCTCTTTGCTCAACAACTCCACCGAGCACCAAAACTAATCTTTAAATAGTGATAAATCATTCAGAGGAATGATGACATCATGTCAGCCTGAGGGTCAGATCTGCATCGACATGTCAGCTCCTCCTGGTCTGCTTCACGAGGACCGACAGCGAAACAGGTAGTGTGTGTGTGTGTGTGTGTGTGTGTGTGTGTGTGTGTGTGTGTGTGTGTGTGTGTGTGTGTGTGATGTGGCAGTAAACACACTTTCTCACGCACTGACCGAGATTCATAACTGAGACCATCGTTAAGAGAAAACAGTCCCAACATCAGCAGCAGCTCCGTGGATGAAGATCAGCTGTCTGTGCAACACCTGCCCATCCTCATCCTCATCCTCATCCTCCTCATCCTCACAGCGTGCTGGCACGTTGCAAGCTCAACATTCAAGTTTAAGAGGAATGTGGTAAATCCCATTTGGCTCATTCTTTTGTTTTTGTTAAAGAACAGAAGAAGAAAAATCTAACTATTAGAATGAGATACACGAAAATCAAAATAAATCTTGTGAGATCAGAGAAGACATATTTAGAGAATGTGAAGAAGAAGAAAAAAGGAAGAGAATATCACACAAAAAATAAATAAAAGAGAAAGAGAAAGAAAAAAGGCAGAACAGCTCCTTGCAGCAACAAGCAGCGGGTGAAAGCTCCGGTAAAGACTCGCAGCGCCACACAGAGAAATCCAACCAGCTGCTGAAATGCAGTGCAAAAAAGAATAAAACAAAAAAACAAAACAAGAGGCGGAAACAAAGCAGCAGCAAAGAAAGAACGAGGCAAAGAAAGGAGGAAGAGAGAACTGACCTACCGAACGCAGGAGGCAAAAACGCTGAAAGAGGCTGCAGCGAGAGCGGAGCAGGCGGAGGCAGTGCGCTCGGTTACGGGGCTGGAGCTCCGACTGCGCGCCGGACGGGGGGGCGGTGTTTACCAGCAGCTGAGCGCCGACTGGAGCGAACCACTGCGCGCTGGCAGGCGGGGGGAGGCCGGGCAGCGGCGTGGCCGTGGGGAGCCCCGTGCGTAATTTGGCACCGGGCAAAAGAAAAAGGCGCACGGAGGGACCCTGAAGGGCTCTTAAAGGGATATCACGTCCCAAAAATAAATAAAAGGAATTCATTAAACAAGCATGAATGCGCAGTTACACTCACATGCACACCTCTGTGGTGTCCATATAAAAACTACTCTGATGTGGTGTGTGTGTGTGTGTGTGTGTGTGTGTGTGTGTGTGTGTGTGTGTGTGTGTGTGTGTGTGTGTACAAAGCATTAAAATTCAGGTAACGTTACTGGTAGCCCACAACAAATGAGAGGTAACTTTATTGTCTACAAATGTTCTACTAATTACATGTGTATTATGTATTATGTATGTAACAAGGTGAAAAGTGTCATTCTATACATTAAAAATGTAAACCCACGGAAACGGTCGCAATGGAAATGGTACACATCAAAATGGCCGCCGCTCCGGCCATCCTGCTATGTTTGAATAAATAAATCGAAGAATGTCCACTCCAGTGCTATTTTTATTTTTTTTACAACTATAGCTCTTGTAAATATGTTTGTTTGTACTTTGCCTTCAATGGTTGGACAGCTTGGGACAATAATAGCCGTACCTTGATGACCATAATAACTTGATAACTCATAATCTGATCAAACTGAATAGGTTTGTCACATGAATACAACGTGAACATTTTGTCTGATGCATTGAAACAAAAAATAGGGATTTGAGAAAATACATAAAACCAGGGTCCTTTAATCTCTACATGTCTTGAAGCATGAACTATTCTTCCTAGATCAAAGCTACCAGACGTAAAAACTGAATAACCAAAGCGGAGAAGGCAGAATGAGGGATAACAAGCAATGTACAGGAAGCGTCCTGCATGCTGCTGCTGATGCCGAGGTTTACCTCACGCAGCACTTTATGAACTCCGGGCATCGAGTTGTTTGTTTTCTTGACGTCGGAGGAGTTTGAAACCTCTCGGCGTTCTTTGAAAGCCAACGGGGTTCATCTTCATCTCTGAAAACAGTTCACAAAGACACACGAGAGGTGTGTGACGAGAGGAGGAGCGAGGCTGTTTATTCTGTTGTGCTGCTTGCTTCTCGGCTTTCTCTTCCAAGGGCAGAAAGAGGAGCCAACAAAGAGAGAGAGAGAGAGAGAGGGAGGGAGGGAGAGAGGGAGAGAGAGAGAGAGAGAGAGAGAGAGACTACGGTTCAACAGACGTAGTGGAAGAACAGAAGCACATAAGGAACAAATTGTCAGGTTCATGTAGGGAATAAAAGCTGTAATTGGACTGTGGGAACATGGTGATAATATCTGGGTTTAATAAAACATAAAGGTGTGTGTGTATTAATCTGTATGAGTGTCTCATGTCTCTCTGAGACGTCACACGCCGGCCTGCAGCTCACCTGAAGATTACAATGTTTTGTCCTTTATGTTGGAAACAATTTTCTACCATTTTTGATCTTCGGTCGGAAAACTGTGAAACTACAAGTTGTGTTTTACTTTGAGTGTGTAACTTAAGTATGGTTTACTAAACTCAACTAGGTAGCCGAGTTATGTTGCTAAAACATAACCAAGTCATTTTGTTGGTTACGTAAAGATGCAATATATTTTTACGAGATTGGCAGCATTTCTATTGGCTACACTAGCGGCTAGAAGCTAACGCCGCTGACCGCGCAAACAGTGCAAACATCGGAAAAGGAGCTGACGGAGCTCACAATGTTTACCGAAGGGGAAACCGGAAGGCGGGCGCTCGGCTCCTATGACTGACGGCGTTGTCAGCTTTAACCGCCGTGTGAGTGCAGAGCGGCGGCCATGAGCTAACCAGTGCGGCTAGCTAACGCGCACTAGCATGCACGTTGCTAAAAGCGTGTCCGAATATATCATCAAAGAACAAACATCTCGGATATCAACGCACACACACACACACACACACACACACACACACACACACACGAACACACACACACACACACACACACACACACACACACACAGACTTAATCAACTGCTCAGGTATGAATTACTCCTCAATATCCTCACATAGCTAATAGTTGTTTCCTGGTATATTAATGATTTTAATATATTGCACCTTTATTAACCAGGTGTTTAAAGATGTGTCTGTAATCTGGAAGAAAATGTGTTTCCCTTGAAACAAAATGGAGAACTATGGAAGCTTGTCTTTGCCAGAATTTCTTTTTATGAGATAATAAAGTCGAAGTTATGAGATAATAAAGTCAAAATGATGAGATAAAAAGTCATATCTCATAATTTCGACTTTATTATCTCATAATTTCGACTTTATTATCTCATAATTATGCCTTTTTTTGTTTTGTTTTGTTCCGGAAACGGGCTTCCATAGATTTCTGTTTTATTGGTTAAGGCATGTCATTTGTAGGAGACCGGCTTGCATTGGCACCAAAAAGACTTCAAAGGTTGAAACCTTTGAAGTCTCAGAATTTGCAACTATGTATTTTTTCCCCTTCATGTTCTTATATCATGAAATTATTTTCCTTACCTCAGAGCCGCAGTGAAACAGCAGGAGCGAACGCAGAGGAGCGTTACTTGATTTCACTCAGTGAGAAGTCTGATGATGAAAAAGCACAAAAGGAAAAGAGAGAGAGAAGTTTCTCTGAAGCTCCTTTTTTTTACTGGAGGAGTGACAGAGAGAGTTTCTAACTGAAAACGGCTTCCATTGAACGGGTGATTGAACCTGAAGTCGTCGGGAGTCAGAGGAGGAAGAAGAAGAGAGTTCTTAAATAAAGCGTCTCGCATTAAAACTGATGAAGTGTGACCCTGATGACCCTGATTATGAAGAACTTTCTCACAGAGAAGAGGAGGACCTCCAACATGTCAACTGATTTGACTTTTTCTTTACCCCTGATTCAATTTTAAAAGATGCCTGAAGTGGTAAAACATGAACAAGACGGACAAAAGTAACCATTCAGCCCGACATCCATGCACACCAAGGTTAAATAACCTTATATAATAACGTTCTTTGTGTCATGCTTTTATGCCGTGTCATTGTCATTCATATCCACACAACTAGTGAGTTCATGATAACATTGTTGACTCTCAAAATGTGGATTTCTCAAACTGTGCTCTCGGTGCACCAGATCTATCGTTTCCCTTGAAGCGACTTTTACATGAGACGTTCCTCCAAGATCATCAAGATTGGCGGTGTGTTTTTAAAGGACAACTGCTCGAGAAGATGTGACGTAAACAATGGAATTGCACCAAAATGTAAAATAATATAAAAACTGGTGTGTCAATGTTTTCTTGCCCTCAACTCAACTTCCTGTGGAGACGGAGGTTTATAGTGCAATAAATAGTGAGATAAAAAGTAATAATTAAGAGATGAAAAGTAATAATTATGAGATAGAAAGACGAAATGATGTGATATAAAGTCGAAATTATGAGATATAAAATCGAAATTATGTGATGAAAGTCGAAATGATGAGATTGAAAGTCGAAATGATGTGATAGAAAATCGAAATGATGTGATAGAAAGTCGAAATTATGAGATTGAAAATCGAAATTATGAGATTGAAAGTCGAAATTATGTGATATAAAGTCGAAATTATGAGATATAAAATCGAAATTATGTGATAAAAGTCGAAATAATGAGATAGAAAATCGAAATGATGTGATAGAAAATCGAAATGATGTGATAGAAAGTCGAAATTATGAGATTGAAAGCTTCATAGTTTGGCGGATTTAAAATGAGTTGTTACAGATGGTCTTAGAGCAATTCTTTTTTCCCAACTGGTCTTGCCACTTAAAAAAAAAGAAAAGAAAGCTCCTTAAAATATCATTAACTGATGGGGAGAAAACACAACTATGGGCTCCATCGATCTCACGTGAAAACCAGCGTGGCTATTTGTTTTTTTCCGCCGGCAGCTGCTGACGCCCGCCTGTCAAACCACATCTGTCTGGGAACGTGAGGGAAGAGCCTCCCGACTCTTCTAAAATGGCGCCCGGCTGCGTGCAGCAGGTGTGCGTCGGTGTCCTGAGAGACGTCTTGCAGGCGACTGCACGTGTCACTGACCCGTGCAGCAGCTGTGGCGCCCGCTAGGTTTGTGCTTCCTGCCAATTCAAAAGCAAACTGGGAAAACGGTTCTGCCGTCGGGTGGAAACGTTCCCGAGTGACGCGTACGGCGGCACGAGAGATCAACTATGTGGATCTATGGAAGCCCATTTCTGACAGTAAAAGAAAGTCAACATTATAAGATGGTAAGTGTGCATGCGCTTCAGTGGAGCTGGCCATAATTTCGACTTTCTATCACAATATTTTGACTTTCTATCTCATAATTTCAACTTTCAATGTCATAATTATGAATTTCTCCTCGAATATCAACTTTCTACGTCATAATTTTGACTTTCTATCTCATAATTATAACTTTCTATCTCATAATTAGAACGTTCAATCTCATAAATATGAATTTCTATTTTATCATTTCAACTTTCAATGTCATAATTATGAATTTCTCCTATAATATCAATTTTCTATCTCGTAAATTCGTCTTTCTATTTCATGATTTCGACTTTCTAGCTCACAATTATGAATTTCTATTTTATAATTTCAACTTTCAATGACATAATTATGAATTGATATCTCATAATTTCAACTTTATATTTTATGATTTCGACTTTTTATCTCATAATTATGACTTTCTATCTTATCATTTCAACTTTCAATGTCATAATTATGAATTTCTCCTCGAATATCAACTTTCTACGTCATAATTTTGACTTTCTATCTCATAATTAGAACGTTCAATCTCATAAATATTAATTTCTATTTTATCATTTCAACTTTCAATGTCATAATTATGAATTTCTCCTCGAATATCAACTTTCTACGTCATAATTTCGACTTTCTATCTCATAATTATAACTTTCTATATCATAATTTCAAAGTTCAATCTCATAAATATGAATTTCTATTTTATCATTTCAACTTTCAATGTCATAATTATGAATTTCTCCTATAATATCAATTTTCTATCTCGTAATTTCGTCTTTCTATTTCATGATTTCGACTTTTTAGCTCACAATTATGAATTTATATCTCATAATTTCAACTTTATATTTTATGATTTTGACTTTTTATCTCATAATTATGACTTTCTATCTTATCATTTCAACTTTCAATGTCATAATTATGAATTTATCCTCGAATATCAACTTTCTACGTCATAATTTCGGCTTTCTATCTCATAATTATAACTTTCTATCTCATAATTAGAACGTTCAATCTCATAAATATGAATTTCTATTTCATCATTTCAACTTTCAATGTCATAATTATGAATTTCTCCTCAAATATCAACTTTCTACGTCATAATTTTGACTTTCTATCTCATAATTATAACTTTCTATATCATAATTTCAACGTTCAATCTCATAAATATGAATTTCTATTTTATCATTTCAACTTTCAATGTCATAATTATGAATTTCTCCTATAATACCAATTTTCTATCTCGTAATTTCGTCTTTCTATTTCATGATTTCGACTTACTATCTCACAATTATGAATTTCTATCTTATAATTTCAACTTTCAATGACATAATTATGAATTGATATCTCATAATTTCAACTTTATATTTTATGATTTTGACTTTTTATCTCATAATTATGACTTTCTATCTTATCATTTCAACTTTCAATGTCATAATTATGAATTTATCCTCGAATATCAACTTTCTACGTCATAATTTCGGCTTTCTATCTCATAATTAGAACTTTCTATCTCATAATTAGAACGTTCAATCTCATAAATATGAATTTCTATTTCATGATTTCGACTTTCTAGCTCACAATTATGAATTTCTATTTTATAATTTCAACTTTCAATGACATAATTATGAATTTATATCTCATAATTTCAACTTTATATTTTATGATTTCGACTTTTTATCTCATAATTATGACTTTCTATTTTATAATTTCAACATTCAATGTCATAATTATGAATTTCTCCTCGAATATCAACTTTCTACGTCATCATTTCGACTTTCTATCTCATAATTATAACTTTCTATATCATAATTTCAACGTTCAATCTCATAAATATGAATTTCTATTTCATCATTTCAACTTTCAATGTCATAATTATGAATTTCTCCTATAATATCAATTTTCTATCTCGTAATTTCGTCTTTCTATTTCATGATTTCGACTTTCTAGCTCACAATTATGAATTTCAATCTTATAATTTCAACTTTCAATGTCATAATTATGAATTTCTCCGATAATATCAACTTTCTATCTCATAACTTCGACTTTCTATCTCATAATTATGACTTTCTATTTTATAATTTCGACTTTCTATCTCATAATTTGTTTTCTTTTACTTTTGGAAATGGAAACTAAAAACTATGAAGAATACTGCATATCATCATGATTGTCGTCGCAAAAACAGACTCAACCAAACACAGAAAATATAATCAAATACATACATACGCTGAATTCCAATCATTATAAAAAGCAGACAACTTTTATATTTCACTTGTTGTGCCTGAAGACGGCATATTCAATATTTCCTACTCACTTATGGTAACTGTGTTATGAAGCACACACACCTTATCTAACCCGAGCACTAACCACACATCAGATCTTGCAGTTTTTTCGGGTAAAGACAGAATTACCTTCTCTACTTAGTTTGCCCCAATTAGCGAAATCCACACACATCTCACAGCTTCCTCACAAGAAGTGATGTCTGGGACGGCAACGTCTGCTTAATGAGCGGATGAGCCGTTGCGTTTGGCTTCGTCATGGTGAGCGGATACTTTCTTACTTTTCTTTAATCCACTTTAATACCACGCGGCCGGATTCTTCCGCCGAAGGCAACAGGTGTGGGAGGTGCTGACGATTCTCAGCCCGGAGAACATGTGACGGCAGACACAAAGTGGAAAACAAAGTTTGGGTCCGAGGAGTAGGCGTGTGACCAGGAGGTTGTTGGTTCAGCCAGCGTGGGAACAGAACATGTCGAGGTTATCCTTCTGGTGACTTTGATGAGGACATGTGAGGCCCAGAGCAGGAAATAACGCCAGATAAGTGCATGAGATGAACCGGTCCTTTTGGTGTCAATTTCCCTCAGAAACCCCCCCAAAAATGACTGAATGATGAATTAATGTCATAAGAAATGTGTCAAATCTGCCATTTGGGTCAGCGAATAACTTATTTATCATAAATACAGAAAAATAAAGGCCTTGTTTTTTCCTCCGCTGCAGCCGGGACCCCGACAGGCCTCGATGTACGACATGTTCCTCCGGTTTTTTCAAGCTTATGTTCTCATATTTTAATGAGAAGCCTCCCTGTTTTCCAAATCGGCTCCTTTTTATTTTTTATACTCGCCAGTAAAAAGGTGTTTTATCACGTTCACCTGTTTTTATGATGTGTTTGCATGATCCTAAACCTTCACAGTGTCTTGTTATTCATGTTTTACACTCTAAAAACCATTAAAGGCCTCGGTGTGTTCATGTGAGCCGTTGATATTTGTGCCGCTTCACAACGCCGTAAAAAACACTCAGACCCGCGGTTCTATTTTACGGTGTTGTGTGTTCGTATGAATGTCTTTAAATAAATCATAGCGATACAGAACATGGAAGCGCACACCGAATGAACGCATTACACGCGTGTCTGTATGCATCGCATGAGAGCCAGACTTCCATTGTCTCGGCCTGTCGCCTCCCCCGAACATGACAGTTTCATTTTCTCCGGTGGACCTTTTCATACGAAATTCACTGATAAGCTCACAAAGAATACACACACACACACGCACACACACACACACACATATTAACCTTCCCGGCCTTCTTCTTTTCAGTGATCTAAGCTCAATAAATGCCCCACCGACACACACACACCTACACACACACACCTACACACATAAACCATTCCGTGTACACACAACGCGTGTGATGAATCGTTCCCACATGAAAAAAAAAAGCCTCCATAGTTTCATGTCTGTGGCCCATTTTTTGCACTTTGAAAACACGCCGTTCCAGTTTATAAACCTGCCACAGTCCTTTTGTCACATGTTCCCTTCTCCTTCTTCTCATTAAAAATGTAATACAATCAAATCAAAGGACCAAAAAGACCAAATGATTGAATGTAGAAGTCTCACATACCGTGGTGGGGCTTCTGAATAAAAGGACCAGGTTGGAGGTTCGACTACCGGGAATCAAACCCTGATTCATGTCTTTAGTTGGGGGAGAATTGAACCAACGCAGTCGGAAAAAAACGCATCCGAAAGTAGTTACGATAACTTTTTACAGCAAGGTTTTGTGGATAAAATGTTATAAAAGATGCTTGAGTAATATTGACCCTATCTATTGTTACTGCCTTTTCTTCTCCACGTTTTACTATTTCATTCAACGCTGACTCTGTTTCCAGCCGCGTCTCCGAAAAACATCTGTTCCCATTCAGCCACACGACGTTGTGTTGCTGCGGGAAACATTGTGTGTCGCTGATTACGCAACACTTATTCCCAGTAGCCTCCATAGCGATAACATAACGGACCATCGTATGCGTCCGGTTCAAACTGCTTTACGTCGCTCCGGGTGAACTGAACTTTTAGTCACATTGAATCTGAAATGTCCGTGCTTTGCTCTGGAAAAAGGAAGAAGAAAAAAAGAACTCACTGTCGAGGTTATCAAGTCAAATCAATCCTCAGTCAGATATGGAGCAGACGCAGGTTTTAAAAAGCCTTAAAAGTCAGCGCTCAGTATTTATGATGGAAACCTTGGAGAAGACTTGGCCAGAACAAATGGCAGAGACCTTGTTGTCTGTGTAAGAAAATGTACGAGTGAGTCAGAGAGACAAACAGCACACAGACAGAAGAGAAGTGAGTGTGTGTGTGTGTGTGAGTGTGTGTGTGTAAAGGTGCTTTCAGGTTACCACTGCCTCTAGTAAGGGCGTTCACACATGATTTCTCTATGAACAAACAACGAATAATATAATACTTTCCATACTGTGTATGTATTAATGTATTAAGAAGAAGAATAAAAGAAACTGCTCATACGGACTTGGTCAGGACCCTTTGCATCACTTTCTGACGCACTGGGAAGCTCGTGCATCAAACGACGACGCCCCACTACAGTCACAGTCAACACTTGCTTCGGCTTTGGCGACAAAAAAAACATTGTAATTGGGCTTAACATTTGAACAAGTACAAAAAGAACTCCAGAAAATGTAAACAACTGAACATGAGGATGAAAAACTTTGAAAAGACTCGACAACAAGTTGGGACAGGAACACCGGTCTACTGGGTGAAAGTCCTGTGTTTGCCCCTGCAGTGTGAAACCTGTTTTAAGCACCAAAGGTGGAGGTGGAGGTCACGGTCTGGGGTTAAAATACAAGACATTTGAACTACTTGTTTAAGATTAGGCAACACAATATGCATGGTTAGGTTTGGGAGAATATTTTAACGTGTCATCGCTACATTTGTTACATAACTGGGGAGGTAGCGTTAGTTAAGTTTAAGTTATGTAACTTCTAGTTTCTCACGGGACACGAGCAGAAGTTGTTAGGTTTAGGCAACACAACTAAGTTGTTAGGTTTAGACAACACGACTAAGTTGTTAGGTTTAGGCAACACGACTAAGTTGTTAGGTTTAGGCAACACAACTAAGTTGTTAGGTTTAGGCAACACGACTAAGTTGTTAGGTTTAGTTAAAATAAACAAACCTTTGACTTAAAACTTACTTTGAAATTGAAACACAAAAACACAACAACACTCTTACATTATGTCGGTAGGCAACAAAGGTACTTGCACAAGACACTAACAGCAGTCTCCTGGGTGAAAGTCCTGTGTTTTTTTTCCGACCCACCACTCCAACATTCTCCTTAGTGAGACTCATTTAAAACCTGTTTGTGCAGCTACTTAAGATAAGAGAGAGAGAAGATAAGATAATCCTTAATTAGTCCCGCAGTGGCAAATGGCAGGATTACAGCAGCAATGCACACAAGAGACACATAGTAAATAAAAAAATTTAGTAATATAAAGCAAACATAATACACGCCAAAATGCATTTGTAGGGGACAGGGCTGCAAAACCAGGTGCTTACTGTAACTAATGTATTCACACTTCAAACAAATATGTAGTGTCAAAGAAAAGTTTTTCTTGCCTCAAAATAACCATTATCTAACCTCAAAACTCTGTACATTCATTATAATATCAACACTTTTTATATCCCCATAATCACCTTTTTAACACGTGTGATGAACTCACCACCTTTTGTGAGATTTCCAACTTCATACAGTATTTCAAAGTTCTTTATTTCCTTTGATATCCTCCAACCCTCGAAACTGTTAACCCCCCGTGTATTATATAATCACTTTATTGCACTGAATAGTATAACAAAGACGCCCATTGCTTTCCTGCAAAATTACATTTTCTATATTCCGTTCACAACTGAGACTGTACGCCTCAAAAGCCAACATAATATCCTGCTCCCATAACTCAACAATGGGCCATTAAAAGGACTAAATGTGATATGCGTTCTATAATGTCGCTCTCTAATGGAATCCTAAACATATGCGGCGGCACAAAGCCCCACAAGGAGCACTAATCCAGCCTCCTTTCATTCACTTTTATTGTTTTCTCTGTGGTAAATATTCATCAAGCTTAATCCTGTCAGGGGTAGAACGTGTTGCCACGGATAGATCAACAATTTCTTTTAACCTCCATTTGCTTGGGGATCTGTTGTGCTGGAAAACCTCGGATTTGAATACTTTTTGAAATGTTATTTATTGTTTGTTCAACTGCGTCGTCCCGCTGAGATGAGAGGCCTTCCTTTTTCTACAGAGCAGCCGAGGAAGCAACATCAAAACAAAATACAAAAATGGTGTAAAGAAGGGTTAAAAAACAGACATTATTAAAAAATAAAACACTTTAGAAATGTGCAAGGTCTCTCGCGTCACCTCATGACAGGTGCATGAGTCCCTGTCATGTTTCTGCAGCTCTGATGTGGATACAACTTCTACAAGTTTGGTGCTTGGTGGTTTAATCCATTCTAACTCACCGGTTCATGGAGTCTGATCTGCCAGTAGGTCACTGTGGGTGGAGATGGTCGGTCCTACTGGGAAATCAGAGGTTGGTTTCAGAGCCAGCCAGCCAGGAGTGACACCAGAGGACAGTTGCTTTAAGTGAGCAGTGAGAAGTTGGGCTTAAAGGAGCAAAATACAAGATGGGAGCTTTTCCTATTGCCTCTCTTTGGCTCTCAACATGGCGAGCCGGCTTTTCGATTGCCTCTCTATGGCTCTCAACATGGTGACTTTCCGATTTCTCTCCATGGCTCTCAACATGGCGAGCCGGCTTTTCGATTGCCTCTCTATGGCTCTCAACATGGTGACTTTCTGATTGCCTCTCTATGGCTCTCAACATGGTGACTTCATGGCTGCAATGTCAACGCAGTGAAGCCACAAATGTTAGCTAACCAAGCGTGTGCGCTCATGTGCAGTTAAAGGTCACATACAGTGCAGTTTGTTTTGGTCTTTTTATGACATCATCACACTAGATGGGTTCATTTGAAAGACCAGTGCGTCTCACTAGGGAGGATGGTCATATAATGGTTTAATCCGCCTGATGGATTCACTCAAGTGCCGGCGTCCGCGATACATTGGGCGTCCTCACGGAAGTCAAATGCCCGCCCACAGATTCAGGTCTTCCACAGGGACTGGACCCAACAAGGTGAGACGTGGCAGAAGAACAAAAGGGTGCGTTCACTTTGTTCATTGGTCAAAGCTGCAACAAACATCATGCACTCCTCTCCTGGTGAGAAAGCTGTCGTCTCAAAGGAAAATAAGGTCAGCGGGTTGAATTTTAAAAAGAAACCCTGGAAAGACATCAAGCGACACATGAAAGAATAAAAATGTTGACGTGTCGGAGAAGCTCTGCTTTCCAAACAGGTGGTGGTTTTGTGAATGGATTTCCCCGAGCTAAAGCCGAGCTGCAAGTCCAACTTTGCATAAATGTCGAGCAGGTGGTCCGGTCGCCCCGAGACGCAGATCAGCAACTAACAGCAATTAGCTCAAGGTAAAGAAAAAAGATCAGTTCTAGACCTACAGTATTAATATGCAGTACTTTGTTCTTATTGGAAATACTTGGGAGTGGGATAATGTCTCTGCTCGCAGGGTTCTATGTCCCCAGATCAATGCTCTCTTAATATGACACATTAAGGAGACCTTTCAAAGGGATTTATGTTTTCGGCAATATGTTTTCTTTAGTTTTTTTCCTCCCTGGGTCAATATCTCACCCACCGACAGCTTGTAGCATACTGAAGTCAAACTCCTCGAAACCTACGCCCTCAAATGTGTAGTCTAGACAGTTTTCTTGACTTTATACATTGTCATTTTTACAGTTGCTCAATGGATCTTTTTCTATTCAAAATCCATTTAAAAAGTCCTTCATTTTTTTTTGTTTGCAGTGCAACTGAAAGATGCCCTTAACAATCACTCAACTCACAATGTGACTTTGTCTCGAGCATGTGTGTGTCTCTTGGTATACACACAAGGCTCGATCAATTCCTAATAGAAACAGAGCAACAGAGGACGTATCTCTGGAATGGCACTGAGTCGTTTCTGGGGAACAAAGGGCTGAGGACACCGACGGATGATGAAAGCAAAGAAATACTTTTAGGAAATGGCATTTGTAACTGGTGACCATTCAGTCCCTTCAAGGTATCACAATGTTAATGTCTTTGAGCTCAGGTCTCAACGATTCCTGTCCTGTTTTCTGTCCGTTGAAAACTGTGGAGCCAATGTGGGCTCTAGACCTCTTTTTCCCTGTGTTTGAGTCGTCGTAGGAACCCCAAATTGATTCCAGTACTTGTGTTTATTGTATGTATTTGTTCAACAAAGGCTTGGGGAAAAAATGTATATCTGCAAAAATGTCACTTTTAAAAGATATTTTGATCATAGCTATAAATATCCAGCATGCGTATGAGCAAGGTGTATCTAAAAGGAGTCCTTGAGAGTTCCAGAGTTTTTAAAACCGTATTGTTCGGTGCCGTAAAAACATCCCACAGACTAATAGTGCACCTTTTAAGAAAGATTACGACCTAAGGCATCGAAATATTTAAGAATAAAGACAATCCAGGAAGGCATTGGAATGTTAGGAAGCATATTCAGTAAAAGAAACGTGTTTTTCGGTTCAAAAATGAAAAAAATACCCACTTTGTGCCAAGTGTCTGATCCAGTCGAATATATCAAAATGATCCCAAACACACTGAGAAAATCCGAAGCGTGCATTTTGAAGCACGGCTGTTGTTTTAAACGAACGAATATGACGAGAACCGCCGAAGCAGTTTGACTCCAACCTTGTTTAGGTTTAGGAGCGTCGCATGTTGCGGGACTTGAACCCAGCCCAAGTTGTTGCGTTCCTCCGAGGAAGTCGAGGATGTAAAGAAATAAGTTGTGTTGATTCTCTTCCGGCCATAATTATTCTTTGACCAATGCTGTATGTTTGTTAACACGTGTAAACCTGGAGCTTTGTATGATCGGGCAAGTTGGAACAACACAACCTTAATGAGCACTGGTGGACGTCCAACTCCAATTAACATGGGAGTGTATGGAATGTGTGTGTGTGTGTGTGTGTGTGATCCACAGCCAAGCTGATGAGATTTTAATTAGATGAATCATATTATTCTTGTTGTTCTGACATTTTAATAAAACGTCTTGGTGCCGTGCTTTGCCAAAGTCACATTAGTAGACACGAAATACAAACAATCTTGACAAGAGTTGGCGAAGTATCATGTATGTTTTAATGTTTTTTTTTTTTATTGTTCTCGTCCTGTGTGTCAGCAGCTCGCTGAGAGGAAGTCACAAGGTCAGGGACGCGACTCTCACTGCATCATCGCGCTGGAGATGCGTGTATTCATGGAGCTTTGAATGAAACGCAGGCCTTTTGTGTAGCCGGTGTTGGCAAAGTGCGAGGATTCGCTAAGCTACAGCGCTAATTGTCAAAGCATTCAGGGAGCAGCTCTTCTTCTTTTGGCTCTCTGATCATATCAGCTGCCGGTAATTAAGACGTATACCGTGAGTCACTTGAAAAACAGGCAACAAATTAAACTTCTCTAATGTTTGGTTAAAGTTCTCTCAGCAGGCGGTGTCCAAGTTTCAATACATTTCCGGAGGCGCATTATCCCCGCTAATCTTTCCTTCATTTTATTGATGCACGAGCTGCAGGTTGTTGTTTAGCATTGAGTGCATGAGTCGTGTTTTGGTATGAATACAAAATAGTACAGCCTTATAGTACAGTTTTATTCAGTCAATATTTACATACAATACGTAAAGCCACGATCTAATATACACAAAAAGAAAGACTGAAAAGGTAAAGGTAGATGCAAAATGCTTAGATATTCCTATCCTAAATTCTTATCAATTAATTCAGATAATAAATTCGATATAAAGAAGAAAAAAGCCGGTCAGTGTCCCCGCTGTAGCAAGCTAGGAGCATCGCTAGCTAACGCTGCTGCTAGCTAATGCTGCTGCTAGCTAATGCTGCTGCTAGCTAACGCTGCTGCTAGCTAGCGCTGCTGCTAGCTAGCGCTGCTGCTAGCTCCCCCATGCTGCTCCTACTGCCCGCGTCCCCTCTGCCCAAGTTGGGTGTCGAGCCGGGGCTGGTCCCGCTACCTTCGGTGGAGCGCTAGCGGAAGTTAACGGGGAACTACCGGAGCGCTAGCATGAGCGACAAGGTGGCTATCGCAGACACGCGATTTGTGATCCGCCCGCCCGCCCTGACCTCCTCATGTTCACTATCAGGACACACATTTTAACACACGCATCAACTGTCTGTGCTTATTAACTGTTAAAAAGATTTGAAACATTGCCGTGTTTGGACAAACGACAGACAGAATAAGCTCCTGTTACTCTGCGGTTTTCCTGTGAAGAAAACAAAACTTTTGCTTCAACATCTTGTTTGAATCCAAAATGTTGAAATCCCCCCGGATCTCTGGGAGAGACACCTTTCAGCAGAAACAGTGGAGCATCTTTGATGCATTATTTAGTTTTGTTTAAAAAGCCGTTTGAATTCCCTCATTGACTGATTATTGTAAGAAAATGTAGAACAGAATGTAGGCCAGATCTGCTCTCGTCGAACAAAGCACCACAGGCGTTTCCATCGCTGCGGCATCAGCTGCCAGAACAAGACATTCTCACTTTTAACGTTGAAAGTTTGGGTCCAAAGATCAACAGCCGGTCCGTCCTCCTGATGTCCCAAGATGCTGCACAGCATCGTCTCCTCACCACAAACCACTGATCACCTGATGTGTTCCATCTTTCAGGGAAATACCAGCAGGTAACGCTGGATGCTGGACACAACCGGACACAACCGGACACAACCGGACCCGGAACCGTTGCGGCAATGACGCGTTGACCTCTCGCCAGCTCCCCCAGTGGCCGAATCTTTAAGGTGAACCAGTGCAATTGTCCTTTCAAGTGACAATTCATTTAACTGATAATCGGCTCATTATTGACATCTCCAATGCAAAGAAAGATGCGTGTTTGTCTCTGAAAAACACAATGTGGAATGTCTAAATGTGAGGAGCATTAGCAGGATTCTAAAATATAACTTATATGAAATGTTATCTACTCTTCAATTTTACTTGAATCATTGCAAAATTACAAATTTACTAGTGTTTTGTTTTTTAAAATACTAAACATTGTGTGACTTTTTACTTTAATGAGAGAAAGTTAATCTACAGGCTTTCAACTGGTATAGAGCTGCATGGACACATGGACGTGTGTTTGTGTGTGTGTGTGTGTGTGTGTGTGTGTGTGTGTGTGTGTAGGTGTGTTTTCCTGACATTGTGGGGACTCGTCTTCCTCTTGGGTACGACATGCTGGGCCCATCACATAAATCTGTGTCACTAAGTGTCAGGATGTGACGAGTTGGGATGAGACCTTGTCGGCACATATTGAAGAGCTACTGGACAGTGAAGTCTGAGGGAAAACATGTTGCTTTCTTCTCTTGGGATGTTGATGTGCTTAATATTGTTCAACACTCAACATTCTCAAGGACCACAACTTCTTTCAAACATCTTTAGAACCGTTCTCGCTCAAAACCTTCCAGCACCTTTCTACGACATCCCAACTTCCACCCACACACACCCACACCCACACCCACACCCATACACACACACACACACACACACACACACACACACACACACACACACACACACACACACACACACACACACACACACACACACACAGCTTTTCCCATGGATTGATTAGGAGTCCTCCTGGGCTCGTTAACACCTCGCTCTCTCCTCGTTAGGGTGAGATCAAAGACGGAGGATAATTAGAGAGGTTCACAGCCCCGTCTGCTATTGTACGGCTTCAATCCCTGCTCTGTTTCTGCTTGAGCAAACACACACACATACAAACACACACCATACACACACCGATTTTGATTCATTTGATTGACCTAATTGATTTGAATGGCCCTTTGGTCGCCGCAGCGTGACGTCGGGTCGCGTTTCTGCAAAAGTTGATTCTGTTTCACTTTTTTCGCCGCAGGATGCTGCATTTATTTTTCCCGTCCCAGCATCGCCCACGATCTCCTCAAAGCCTGAAAGCATTACCGATATTGAGATGTCTGGGCAATACAACCCCTGATTTGATGTGAATGCAGGAACCAAACAGGGCATTAAGGAAGTGCAGCAGGCTGGTTGATTCAGCTATTTATTATAACTAATTATTATTTAATAATTTACCTTTTTTCCATCAATCTGTGAGCAACCGTGATCTGCTTGCATGATGCCGTTACCTGGCTGTGCAGCCTGTCGCCTGCAGCTCTTCCTCTTCGCCTCATTCTGGCTCCTGATTGGTCCACTTCTCCCATCAATATTCACTCATCCTCATCAACTCATCCACTGTCAAAAGAATGCCCAGAAATGTCCGTGGTCTTGTTCTATACATGGATTTTTGATGACCGATAGCAGTCAGTGTCAAACATGTTGCGTTTTCCATTTCCTTTATAACAAAAGTTAACTTATTAAACTAAAATCCAAATACTACAGCAACACATTATCATCTTGCTGATAAACGTGTTAAGTTTCTGGGCTACTTGAGTGATAACTTCCTTTCTGAGGAATATCCTCTATTTTCTGTCCCAGTTCTGAGAAGCAAAGTGTGGAAAGCAGAGTCACGGGCCGAGCCCGGGCTGGACGGGCCATGGTCTTTTAAAAAATAAAACAAATGAAACAGGTAGTCTGGATCGGCCCATTGTTGTTGTTTTTTGGGTACCAGACCCTGGACTGGACCAAACCCCTCAATGGGCACACGGTCTCCATTAAACAGTGCATCTGCAGAAGAACAGGACAAAAAACGCCAAAGAATGCCAAAATGGGACGAGACCAAATACAACGAATGCCCGGAGAGATTACGAGCCGAGCACAGACAGGCGGCTTGAGGCAGAAAGGAGCTGGGCGTCCGAGACTGCAGCCCCAAATGTTTTTTCTCGACGGCCCCGAACCTTTTAAGAGCCTTTTGAGCGATTTGCTGTCGGAAAAGATCCAATAGAAAACAAGACCTTGAGAGAGGGAGAGAGAACCTTATGCCAGGATCACTCCAGTCTGATCCAACACATGTAATCTGTCATACTGGAGGACCACTGATTCCTTCTGCATGGACAATCTCTTCCAACTGTATGGAAAGCATATTTAAACACGACAATGCATCCCATTTTCTCTTGGTGGTTACCAGCAGGGCTTAACCTCCTGTTTGCTACCAACCAGTTACTCCCATTGAAGGGATCACGGGTAGTATCGACCAATCACTTTCCATGCTTTTTAAAAATGTATTGCTTTGAAATTAGCACAATCCGGTCTCTAAACTTTAACTTCTATGGCCGACTGCCACTTTATTTGAAAAACCCAAATAAGGTGGCAGCTGGTCGCCAGGCAGCTGAACGTGTTCTACTTCCTGTTGTCTATGTAATGTGATGAGTCATTTCCAGTCAACTTCACGACATGAAACGAGGGCAACAGATTCGGTGCGAGACAGAGAGACTCGTCGTTAGGGGCGTGGCTTAGGATGGCCGGTTTTCGGGGCCCCGACAGCTTTCGGGCCCCCATGCATCCGGTATCAACGTTATGGGGAGAGTTAGAAATAATAGGAGGGATGGACGTTATTCACGTCTTTGCTTTGATTATTTTGTCTTTCCTATACTTTGAATATACAAATGTTTGTATATATATATTTTTTTTCTTTATTTCGAATTGATTATCTGATTTAATTGATAATAATAATTTAGGATAGGAAAATACAAGCATTTTTTGCTTCTACCTATACCTTTTCAGTCTTTCTGTTTTGTATATTATATAGAATATTGTATTGTATTATAATGATTGACTGAATAAAACACACAAACAAAACAAACAATCTCTACAATTTTTTTTGAAAACCTGAAAGAAAAGAAGAGCTATAGTTTTATGCAGACTCCCTCTCTCCCGCTCTTTAACGAGCATTTTGCTGTTAATTAAAACACCAACTGTTGTTGATTTACTTGCTGGTTTAATCCTCGCAATGGGCTGCTGGAACATTATCTGGACTCTGTTCAGCACTTAATTTACCCCCAAACACACACACACACACACACACACACACACACACACACACACACACACACACACACACACACACACAAGGACGTTCGCTCGTCTTTTGTATTCCAGTGGCTGAGCGCTCTGACAGTACGTGGCCGTGTGCAGCAGCTGAACATGAATTTTATATGAATTTTTAGCCTGAAAATAATGTAATTAAACGCTTGTGTAAACACTAAAAACAAATGCAGCTGTATTTAATCAGCAATGGCGTCTGAGAGCAAATCTACGCTCCAAACTAAAGTGCAGGCCGTTGATTGAACATGGTGGTTAAACAACAAGTTGATACTTTTCATACTCTAGGGACACGGGCGGATAATATTTTGGTATTGCCACCGAAATAAAATGGGCAACAATATCTGTTATGTCGCTGCCATGAGTGCTTTCTTACTTCTCCTGCCAGCCCTGGAACAGGGAATAGTGAACACACTGTGCGGCCGTCCTTGAACAGTCCTTGATAGGTGTGTGTGTGTGTGTGTGATAGTTTACCGTACGCACATATTCATGTTTACAATAAGCAACTCGCAGATGTGGTTTCACGTTTTTTCTATTATCAATCTTAAATAAATGTATGTATACAGCAGGATAAACCTGGTGATCCATTATGATGCTAACCTGCAAAGAAATATACAAAATGTGCTTTTTATGACGATACAACTAAGCCACTAAAACACAGCAACTGATCTTTAACATTTAACGGCATAACAACAATAAACAACCTGCACATATATTAAACCTATAAAATATGTTGGCTCTATTACATATCTGCAGCACCTAGTTTCCTTTTGTTTCCATGATGTATCATCTGAATAATCTCCACAGTTCTGTGATGGGTCGAAGTTTCTTTTTCAAAGTGCAACTTGACCATAAAAAAAGGAAAAAGAATGAACTTGAGCGTGAGGCTGGCTTTGCAACGATAAAACCTTTGAATGCTCAGAATAAAATCCCATTAAATCCCGTGAAAGAAAGCATATAATCAGTGTGATAAATGCACCAAACCAGCATAACTAACGGTATGGAAAGACACTTTCCCTTGAAGAAGCCCTCTTGTCTTCTATATGCATCCCTTCCTTCCCTGCTCTGGGTTAAGTACACATCCTGAACACTGTGATGCAAATACCACATGCATATTCAATGCAACATGCTAAACACCCTCCTGGATGCACACGCAGCGTTCCCTGCATCGGTGTGTGGAGGCATGTTGGAAACACAGGAGGCGTTCTCCATGTGTGTAAGCGGGCTAATCCTCGGCAGCCTGCCGTTAGGTAGCTGCCCCGGAGCCACGGGAGCTCAGTGAGGCTGCAGCTGTGCACAGATCAGCACGTCGGAGGTTTAATATAGCAGCGGAGATGCCGGTGTGTGTGTGTGTGTGCACACACTCACAAAAGCGTGCGTTGCCACTGAGCAGTTGTTCACAAAAGCGGGATCTTAAAGAAATCCCAGAGGTTCTTGATGAAGTTTGTCACCAGAGCTCCTGAGGGGTGCCGGTGGCGCTCCAAGATGCAACTGGCTAGGTGACAGCAGTCCCCTGAGGGCCACTACAGGGTTCACGAGGGTTTGTTGGGGATTGGAGGGTCCTTCAGGGGGTTCTTGGTTCTTCAGAGGTCTCTTGAGGTGTTTCCAGTGGTCCTCAAGAAGGAACCGCTCAGTCACTTTCTGCAACGGTCCTTCAAGTTGTCTACGACCCACCAGCTCTGGTTGTATAGAAGTCTTTGAGAAAATGACTCTTCTTCTCTCTTGATTTATTCCATCAGTAAACATTATAAACATGAGTTTATGGTGTAAATCCAGGTCCCCACAGGTCGCGATACCAGAGTTTTCTCACAACTTTTAACTTCATGAACTTTTTCAGTTCATAAAAAGTTAATTGTAACATTTTGGTTGCCTTAAAACTTCGGTTGTACTTAGCTCCACCCTTTTCTGTCACTTCTGGTGGCCAAAAACCAAGATGGCAAAGACTTGAGGCTTCAATACAAGTCTACAAACCAAAGGGTGATACTTTTTTTTTGGTTTCCTTTATATTCTGAAGAAATACAGTGGAATCAGAGAAGAGCTAATATGGATTCTTCCCACTTTAAAAACAATCTAATTCCACAGGGAAAACCAATGTTGAATGTTGTTTTATATGAAAAGGAAAGACATTGGCAGCAGCCAGTGATTAATTATAACGTGCTCACGGAGAGAATGAAATATTCTCATCACACAACATCTTTTTCTTTCTTCTGTTCACTTTCCTGGTTCTGGTCCTGGACGCCGAGTCTGTTTCAAACTGTGCAGCTCCTCTTCTCCTCGGCTCTCGTCCACTCGCAGCATCGCGCCGTGTGAAGAGTGTGTTTTGGTGTTGGAGCTTCTATACATTATGAATGGAGCTCCTGCTTCCTCGCTCCTCCTGGGAGGGGGAGATCAAACCGGAGGCTGTGGTGGTAGAGCGAGGAGACGAGGAAACACGGAGACGAGAGGAAGGGTGGATGAGTGGGAGGAGGAAAAGAGAAACAAAGAGATTGAGGACTGTGTGTTGACTCCAGCAGAAAACGGGCAATATTCTGCTTATTTTTTCTTTGGTTACAATACATATAAGAGATATTTCCGCGTGTTCTTACATTGTGTTGAGGAATACCGTGAGGAAAAATCAAGACATCTTGATATCAAACCAATTCCTTCCCCTTCTAAAACCTCAAAGTCAAGATATGTTTGCTTTGGTTTGAGTCCCCTCTGCTGTAAACCAGAGAGCAACTTCTTTAATCAAGAGGAGAACGTTCGGTTATCGTGGTCAGACAGAAGAGGGAGGAAGTGTGTGAAGAAACGGGAACAGATAGAAGAGGAAGGAATGAAGGATGGAGGAAGGTGAAGGACAGAAAACAAGTGATAGTGGGGAGAAAACCTGAGAGGGAGGACGAAGAGGAGCAAGGTAACAAGGAAGGAAAAGGAAAGAGCAGAAAGGAAAATGCGTAAAGAATGAGAAAGATAATGAGAGAGGGGAAGGAAGCAATAAACAGAGAGGAAATAGTGTGGAAGGAAGTAAAGGAGGAGAGGTGTTTCTGTTTGTACACACACACACGCACACACACACACACATATATAAAACACACACACACACGCACACAAAGAGTAAATGGGATTAGTTATTGTGTGTTGCAGAGGCCAACAGTGCAGTAATCAAACTCAAGGATAATGGTGCTGTAGCTCAAACACACACACACACACACACACACACACACACACACACACACACACACACACACACACACACACACACACAAAAAAACATACTGTAGAACTTCGGTGAACTTAAAGTTGAAAGTGAAGTCATTTTTAAATGCAATTTTGATAATTGGGGTGACACAACAGAGAAAGTGAGGGCTAAAGCAATGATTTTATTTCCCCGGCTTCTTGGTGTTTTTAAGGACAGAGACACACACACACACACACACACACACACACACACACACACACACACCTACACACACACACACACACACACACACACGTCTGTACTTGCTTTGCTGTGATTTCCCTGCTGAGCCGCTTCCTTATTATTCAATTAGAGCACGAAATTCATCTCAGCGTCTGCAGGAGTAAAAAAACAACTGCTGAAACCTCTTTTGCCTTCACACAGTGTGTGTGTGTGTGTGTGTGTGTGTGTGTGTGTGTGTGTGTGTGTGTGTGTGTGTGTGTGTGTGTGTGTGTGTTGCTGTTACAGAGAAGCCCACTTTCCCGATGCTCCCTCTGGGTTGTGAAACAGGTTGACTGATCTTAGTCTCATTTGACGTCCCATGATTCATGTCAGCAGAAACCGTGTGTGTGTGTGTGTGTGTGTGTGTGTGTGTGTGTGTGTGTGTATGTGTTTGTGACCCTCAGGGACAGGAGGCTGCCGGAAAAGGGGTGATTATTTTTCTCTCTTTAACATCGTATTACATGATGGATAACCACATCCATTGGGAAACACATGATGGATAGATTTCAACACACTGAACGCACACACAAGCAGATTATCCTCATAACCACACACACACACACACACACACACACACACACACACACACACACACACACACACACACACTAGCGGCATCAAAACAGCATCTCCCATTGTTGAAGAAAGGTATAACTCCGACACACGAATACTTTGTTGGACTTTGTGCTCGTCAAAACTTAAGTGATAACTACTCACCTCCACATTTATTCCAGATTAATTTAACATTCATGTATTTAAAGCATGTTAAAAAACTGTTACTTAACAAGACTAGTTTACCCTGTTTTTTATTTATATATAATTGAATGTCTGCATATATGGTCCGATACCTGCACGTGACTGCTCGTCTCCTCTTCCTCTGCGATGTGAACGCCAGAGCTAAAAGAGACGAGGCGAAGGTTTTGCCGTGACGCTTAACGTCTTCACCCCCGGGCTTTTTCCCAGGCCGACCTAGATCCGGTGGTCGCGGTGCATCACCACACGGGATGATGCCCGCCCGCCGAGGGCCCCGCCGGCTCCAGAAGGACAGATCTCACGAAGTGGGGATCCTCCCACACCGAGCGCCGGTCCCTGACGCACCGAGATGAGTAAGACGTGTAAAATAAAAACATGTCTCCTTTTGAAACGGGCAAACGGACAAAGTCGGATGAAATCAGCCTCAACGCCGTTAACCTTCAGCTCCGCTTTGTGCATCTTACAGCTTTGAAGACTGTTTGAAGATCCAATGGCTTTAGATCAAATCACAAGCTCACAAACACACGTAGAGGGTGACCAAGAGCATCGATTTCATTACAAGAATGAATAAATCCTTGAGATCTCAGTGTCGCAGATATATATATATATATATATATACTTCATTCACTGTAGTGAGACATTATGTTTTTATTAATTCATCAAAAGGGCTTCTTTTCAACAAATGTCCATCAAGCAAGTCCTCGCATTGCCCCCTCCTCCATATTTGAAATGGATATATTCTTTTGTGTTAATATGTCCTTCACCATCCAAGTCAAAGAAAGAAAAGCTCTCTCTGTTTGTTCATGGGTCTCAGCTGTCCCTGAAGACGAACCCAACGAACCATCTCTGCAGACAAAGGAGGCGTACTCAGCAGCCTCCCCCGGTCCGCCTTGAAGAGTGGAAACATCTCCGGGGCTCGTTGTCAATCCAGTCACCTCCGCCTGCTCTCCACACACCGGCCTGGAAGGGTGTTCGTTGGATCCTCTTTGCTCGTGTGTTGTGGAACCAGTCTGGGTTCAGTATAAAGTTGAGTGAAAGAGTTCACTTTGCTGTGTTTCTTTCTTATGCTTGATTTGTTTCAACGCACCTTCATTCAAAAAGTAGCTCAATGACTGGACAGAGTCTTGGTAACCGGTCATCCTTCATACAAAAATAAGCTGAGCAGCAGCATTATTCCAGTCACTCATTGTCGTTTTGAGCTCTCCTTCTTCTACCATCATCCCTTGAATTGTTTCCTGGCTGTTTCTGAAATGCATTCTCACTCGTCCCACATGCTCACTCGTGTTTGCCTGATGCAAGTTGAGCTACTCATGCTCAGGCGGTATAATAACTCCCGCTTGTTGATCAAGAGTCGATGCCTTCCAGCGCCTTGATTGGTTGAATGCACCGGATCCGGCTAATGAGCTGTCAGAAGAATAGAGAAGGATGGAAGAAAGTTCTGTCCCCAAACCCAGAGGCTGTGTCGGCGTCGTCTTTGAACTCGCGTCAGGAAACTTTGGCTATTATGTCAGTCTGCCCAATGCACAATGGGAAACAATCCAGTTTGATCTGTTGGGCCTGGATTTAAATCAAATCTCTCTCAATTGTTGTAACGCAATAATCAATCAAATTCTGCAACTCTACTGAGCTTTTTTAGCGCATTGTTTTGGTTGTACATCACTATAGTTGTAATGTTCTGTCTCAGAGGCTGCAGGTAGCTGTTTTGATAATAAACCCACAGTGCCAAATACCAAACTGCAGACAAGACGGCTGGATGTGGGAACACAGTGTATACAAGCGTTTCCTCAGCCATGGCCGTTCAAACTTTATGAATCATGGAGACGATATGGTGGTGAACCTTTAAGCTGATTTTTGACCTGGCCAGAAATCCACCTACCGTAAAAGTCGGGTTACAAGCCGCTCCAACCTCCGGCCAGTGTCCCCGCTGCAGCAAGCTAGGAGCAGCACTAGCTAGCTCTGCTGCTAGCTCTGCTGCTCCCCACTGCTGCTAGCTCCCCACTGCTGCTGCTACTGGCCGCTGCTGCTGCTACTGCCCGCGTCCCCTCTGCCCAAGTCGGGTGTTGAGCCAGGGTTGGTCCCGCTACCTTCGATGGTTGTCGGGGAGCTAGCGGAAGTTAGCGGGGAACTAGTGGAGCGCTAGCTGGCTACAGTGGGAGCTAATGGGGACACTGACTGAAGGTAGTAGCGGCTCGTAACCCGACTTTTACATTATTTGTAACATTACCGGCTGATTGAATGGCCGTTATCAGTTGTTATCGTCTCCATTCTGAACCTTCAGACAGTCCAAGCTGCACCCACCGTGTTGTGAGAGTGAAAACTTAAACTTCACGTTTAAACAAAACAACTTGAGCCAACAAACCTGAAGATCTCATGGTTTGGTTGAAATTAAAACGTGTTAACTTACTTTGCATAACAAACATACTTGAGTTTTGGTTTCACACAAGACACAGACTGTGGCCTCCTGGGTGAAGGTCCTGTGTTTGTTTGACCCATCCATATACATCCATGACTTGACTCCCCCCTCCTTTATTTTTGACTTTCTGAATACCTTATTTTGTTTTTGTGTGTGCACTGTTTCATTCTCTTCTCCCTTACAGCTTTCTTTGGTGGATGACCTCATCTTTTATTTAAATCTTAGTGAGACTTGCATAATAAATGAGGCTCTGGTGAGACAAAAGACATTTCCGTCAACTAAACCCAACTTTTTGTTGTCGTCTGTCTATGGAGAGTAACTCCAGCACGGCCTGCTGGACAATAAGCTGTAATGAATGTCAAGTCGTTTGCTGAAAGTTTGTTTGTGAAATACTGAACTGATGAGACTAGTTATTATATTTTCACATGCAGTCTAACGGCATCGAACAAGCCACTCGAGAGAGAGAGAGGTCACGTTTTGAATGTGAAGGCTGTTGTCTTCTTTAAAAGACGTTGTTCATGATCAATACGAGTTGCAGACCTCTATAGGAGCCGTATCGGAACAAGAACCCCTGAGTCTTTCAAGGGCAGAAGGTCCTAAAGACTGCATGTAAAGACCGGGCTACGTTTTCTTATTATCATCTGTTAACGATCAGCCACTCAAACCACTCTAACCACTCAAACCACTCTAACCACTCAAACCTTCTCAATGCTGAGGCAGGATGCTCAACGTGGCCTTGTGAGTATTGTAGCTGAGCAACATGGCTGATGTACTGCAAACCAGACTGGAGAGAGGAATAAAGCTTCTGAAAGATAAACACACGCTCATATGGACTGAAAACGTGCAATTATTTACGTGATTATATTTGTGTTCAGGAGGAAGCAGTCTGATGTTTCATTTGAGTTATTGTATTATTCTTTTATTGGTTTAACTAACATGTCTAATTCATTTTCTTGCTATGGTCAACTATTGGTTTTAATCAATATTTTAATCTTGTGTTGTTAATGGTTTTAATTTTTACGTCTTATGAATTCTTATTGGTTGGTTGCTGATCTTAATCATTTAAATTTAAATTCCTAGTTTTTAATGGTTTTAACTCGCATGTATTGTTAACAGTCCACTTTAGTTTTTTCTTTAAATTTTCCATGTAGTGTTTGTGGCTGGAATGTTTAATAGAAGTGTTTTGCAGCACATTGCATGATAAGTTTAGCTTTGCCAGGATGAGCCATGTGAAAACAACGTGTTTGACTTTGAGAACAGAGACTGGGGGGTTACGTGAATTAATTAAAAGCGATATTGATGAACAATAAATCATGAAGATGCAAATGCATCCTCTTGTTCTATGTGAGGGTTTGCTGCTTTTTTTCTCATTTAGATATTATTGTAAACTAAATATACCTTTTGAACTGTTGGTCGGACAAAAAACAAAACAAAATGGCATCGCCCAAAATGCTCAATTCAAAGCTTTAAAACATCGGCCCACAAACCAATGAGTGACGTCATGGTGACCACGTCCACTTCTTGTAAACAGTCTTTTGTCCGATCCCTACGTCGGGGTATCAGTACCCCCCGAGCGATTTCAAAGAAGAAACACATAAAATATTTCTACTATGTGCTGCTGTTTTTATAATAATGTCTAATGAATCCCATTTAACTCATTACTTTGCTTCTTGTTTTTTTGCTTTGAGCTATTTTTTTCTCTCAATTTTTTTCCCCTTCATCTCCGTCTAACCTCATTACTTCAGATTTGGCTCGGCGCTGTTGGTTTTGCCGGTGTTTGTTTGTGCCTCCCAGGTAATGCGGTCTCACCATGAGGGAGGGACGGCTCCGTGCCAAACCGGTTGCAGGTGTTTCACTGCAGCGGTAAGTAGGTTGTTTGGGAGTTGTTGAAGATACTACTTTTGTTTTTTGGGGAGGAATTACACATGAACTGTATTTCCTGCAGCAGCTACTGTTATTTATAGCAGTACACTGTTTTTTAAATTATGTCCTGGAAGTGAACTTCATATCGCAGGCCAGCGATATAAGTTGATGCATGGTTGCAATAGCTGCACTTCTTTGTATGTTATTATGTTGCTGTGTCACATGTGTAGCTGAAGGCAACTTGTTTATTATAATGGTTTTTGTATTTTTTACCTGAAAATAAAAAAATGACATATTCCTCTGAAGGGGTTAAATAAATGGAAATGTATTCAAACTACTAATAGATAATAATAGATAATACTTTTACTTTTTGAATTGCTTTGCCTCCAAAAAACTATTTATTTTGGTTGTGAGCGGTCGTTTTCTTTATTTTGTTTTGAAGAAAAACTAAGAATATTACCGTAAAAGTCGGGTTATAAGGCGCTATTACCTTCGGTGGTTGTCCCCGCTGTAGCCAGCTAGCGCTGCTGCTAGCTCCCCGCTGCTGCTGCTGCCTGAGTCGGGCGTCGAGCCGGGTCTGGTCCGCTATCTTCGGTGGTTGTCGGGGAGCTAGCGGGGAGCTAGCAGCAGCGCTAGCTGGCTACAGCGGGGAGCTAGCAGGGAGCTAGCCGGCTACAGGGGGGAGCTAGCAGCAGTGCTAGCTGGCTACAGCGGAGAACTAGCGGGGAGCAAGCTGGTTACAGCGGGGAGCTAGCAGCAGCGCTAGCTGGCTACAGCGGGGAGCTAGCGGGGACAACCACCGAAGGTAGTAGCGACTTATAACCCGACTTTTACGGTATATGACTTTTCATAAGTGGATAAATGACTTTCTTGTCCGACCAGGTTCAACCACTCACCTTCCTTTAGTAAAAGAGGAAATGAACGTGACCTCAGATTGGTCCGGCTGCGTCGTCGCTGTTCCTCTGTGGGAAGAAAAAACGACTCTGTGATGAATAAGGAGAGCGGATACTCTCTCTCCGTCTCCACACATCATTAATAAACTGGCCTTTATTACATTTGAACGTCCTCAGAGTGAAACTGTATTTTTGTGCCTCATTTAAAAGACAATTTACTGAACCCGTCATCAATAATCTCACCGAGCGGAGAGACGCATGCGTGCGGTTCCTCTACTGCTGTATTTGTGAAGATATGCACGTCAGAGTGAGTGTGTGTATCCAATGTGGATAATGTTGTCTGTGTGTGTGTGTGTGTGAGAGAGAGAGAGAGAGAGAGAGACCCAGAGAGCTTCTGTATTTATGAGAAGCAGAGATCAGCAATTATTCAACAGCAAACCAGTGAAGAGGGAGTCATGCAAACCAGCAGATCCTGTCTTCACACACACACACACACACACACACACACACACACACACACACACACACACACACACACACACACACACACACACACACACACACACACACACATCGGGAGCTCATAGTACGACAGCTCTCACTGCTACTCTAATACTACTACTACAACGGGAGCTGGACTGCTTCCCATGCCGACTGTACAAACAATCTTTATATTCATCTCTATCTCTCCTTCCTCAGGTTTTACAGCCTGATGATATGACTGATTTGACATTTTGCTTCATTCATGTTGGAAAATTTGCTTTTGCAGTGATGGAACATTAAAAAAAAAATGTTTTTATGCAAAACTATTAAAATATATTTCACAAAAGAAAGCGATAATCCAAACAGTAGTAAGCTGAGTACATTTATTGATCTGTTGTCTTTTCATGTATTTTGTAAATTGAGTTGCAGCAATGTTGCGTCCACCTTAATCCCGCCTTCAAAGCTCTGATTGACGGTTGCTTTTCCAATACTCAATAGTTTGAAGCTTCATTCATAATGCTGATATTAAAGCTCTTACTTAAAACTTGCTTCATTTCTATTAATTGAATTAAAACATGCACCTTTCTGCAAATAGCAGATAAATATTAGGCAACACTAATAATATTGCAATTATACTACTTAAATAATTTGATTACAATGGTGGTTGCATGGGATTGTTTCTGAATCATGTGATCCAAATATTTCAAATAAAAATGAACAACCTCATCATTAAAAAAAAAAATGTATGCATGGTGCATTCAGGGTTACGGCTGCCGGCGCTGCTACTGGAAACCTGCTGGGCAGACAGATGCACTCGCTGGTGAACATTGTGGAGCAAGAGTCAGACATTTCCCTCAGGAGGTCATAGGGGAGGAGAAAAAAATATGTAAAATGAGAGTGAATATTACATTCACCAGGTGGCAAGAAACAGGACTCTAGGTGATCGGCAATGCTGTAATGCAATTAGGCAACAGTTTCCCTGCAGCAGGGACTGAAGAAAATGCATTTCATTTGTATTTCCATACCAAGTTATTACTGTCTGGGGAGAATTAGAAGACGGAGCTGAACATTCACATTCATTTCTACAATAAATCATTGAAAATTGCATTAAACTGCACCTATCCTGTCAAAAGGGAAACACACAAACTAAATATGTAATTCAATAAATATCGTAGCTCATTCGTCTCCATTCAGACAAATATTTGCAAATACTGCACGTCGGTGTTGTGCCTCACAGCAAGAGGGGCGTAGGTTCGATTCCCGGGTGGACACGCTGCGTGGACATGCAGCTCAGGTTAATTAATGAGTTTAAGTGGCCTGTATAGGTGTATTCAGGTACTTTGAGTTCTTTTTAGTGAAAATATACTCTAAAAATAAATTAAAATGGGTCGAGGTGGGCTTCTTTTTGCTCAGTGGTGGCGTTTGTTCACGATGTGACTGTAAAAAATTACTGCAACCATTGTGACAACAAAACAAACCCGGCTCCTCGGCTTACATAACCTGCGTCGGAATCAGGTTAGTTTGGATATTTTTTAAAAAAGAAGGAAAAAAATCGGTTTTGGGTCAGACTTTTGTTCGTGTTTCCACTGCTGTCTCTTCAATGCTTCAGCGTCGGAGTTGATTACAATGACTCATTTCACTCTCACAAAGAAACTCCCCCAGGGGCCAAATTCCAAGAAGAATGTTTTCATACGGCTTTTAATTTGAGTTTGAATTGTCCGTAGGTGGATTTGCAGATGGCGAGCGGTGGAAGATTACGATACGAAGCCGTGTCGGTCTCTGAGGCTGAACGACGTCCTGCAGCAGCGAACCGGAGCGGAGCTTCAATACCAGAGAACCATGTTAAGAAAATAAAAGTCTCTGTATACTTCTGTTTACCCTGACACCATTTTCTGTGGCGTTTTTCATGTCTGTGAGTCTAACTACAGGATGTATACATTTACTGTTTGGTGTTGGTTATTTACTGAGAACAGTCGCCAGCTGCTGCTGAACAAAGGATGAAAAGACGGAACCAAAGCAGGAAATGTGAATGTACTGTTGGACCAAACGTACGAGCTAACAGAGGCTCAAAGAGGCTAATGGAGGCTAACAGAGGCTACAACTGGCTAAAAGCGGCTAACAGAGGCTAACATACGCTAAAAGGGGCTACAAGGGGCTACGATAGGCTAAAAGGTGCTAACAGAGGCTAACAGAGGCCTTAAGCGTCTAAAAGGTGCTAAAATAGTCTTGAAAAGGATTTAAATGGGCTAAAAGAGGATAACCGCGGCTAAAAGGCGCTACAAGAGGCTAAAAGGAGCAAACAGAGGCCTAAAGAGGCTAAAAGGCGCTACAAGAGGCTAAAAGGAGCAAACAGAGGCCTAAAGAGGCTAAAAGGCGCTACAAGAGGCTAAAAGGAGCTACAAGAGGCTAAAAGGAGCTAACAGAGGCCTAAAGAGGCTAAAAGGCGCTACAAGAGGCTAAAAGGAGCTAACAGAGGCCTAAAGAGGCTAAAAGGCGCTACAAGAGGCTAAAAGACTCGGCAAAGTTGGTGATGATTCTCCGTGAGTTCATGCCTGTAAGCGTCCTCCTTCCACATTAGAGTGATTCATCGGTGAGACAAAATATTTGGTTACTGAAGAAGTTAAGTGTAATCTTCAACTTTGGTGTCAACCTCACCCGTCTCACCTGTGACAGTGAATCTCCGTCATCTCCTTTCCTTCTGTCTCTCTCTCTGTCTAAATCCATTTCACTTTTTCTGTCACTCACTTTATCATTTTTCCAATGAGATGTATTATATTTCCCACTCACTTTCACTTTCTATCCTTCTATCTTGGTTTTGTTTTTGTCTTTCTTTCCTCCACCTGTCTCCACCGTCACATTTTCTCATTTATTTCCTGCCTCTCTCCCTCGTCTGGCCTGTTTGAAGACGGACACACACACACACACACACACACACACACACACACACACACACACACACACACACACACACACACACACACACACACAGATATACAGATATACCTGCCCACACACACACACGCACAGCCATCAGAGGCCCCATTACACCCGTACAGGAACCATCTGTTGCTCGGAATTGAATCCTGCTCAATTAGCATCTGATTTGCATCTGATTAGCATGTCATTAATGGAGCATTATGCAGAGTAATGTGATTGCTAAACGAGCTCTGCTTCCCCCACTGAGTAAAAACCTCTGTTCTGCTAATCGCAGCTGCCTCACCCTCCCTCCCGTGTGTTTGTGTGTGTGTGTGAAGCTACTGTTGCCATACCAACACCCAAAACTGGACATTTTCCCTGAAAAAAAACAATTGAAAACTGTCATATTTAGAATATAAAAAGACATTTTCGCTCTAGAAGTTACATTTGAGGAAGTGAGGCTCTCATCATATTTGAGCGTTATGGGCGTATGTTCATGTTCATGCAGATGTTCTGGTGGAGGCTGCTGTGTGTTGTGGGTCAAAATGCAATAAATACTCACAAGCAGTCAAAGAATGCTAGCTGTGGCTCATCAGAGAATTCAGAGAGAAGCAAAATAAGAATATTTAATAGACTTTGCTGTTCTATATTCAAAGTTATTGTGAGGAACTTTTAACTTGTTATGAAAAGTTTCAAACTGGTGCCTCTATGACCTACAGAAGTAAACAAGACCTTCAGCGACAACACTGCTTATTTCTTTATTATTCTTAATCTTTGTCATTGGTGCAATCAGATGACATCATGCAGGTTCACCAGAGACTCCTTGAGACTCAACGGGACAGAGACGAGTCCACCGTGGACTAGACCCAGATCCAGTAGAGACCAGTCCACCGTGGACTAGACCCAGATCCAGTAGAGACCAGTCCACCGTGGACTAGACCCAGATCCAGTAGGGACCAGTCCACCGTGGACTAGACCCAGATCCATTAGAGACCAGTCCACCGTGGACTAGACCCAGGTCCAGTAGAGACCAGTCCACCGTGGACTAGACCCAGATCCAGTAGAGACCAGTCCACCTTGGACTAGACCCAGATCCAGTAGGGACCAGTCCACCGTGGACTAGACCCAGATCCAGAAGGGACCAGTCCACCGTGGACTAGACCCAGATCCAGTAGAGACCAGTCCACCGTGGACTAGACCCAGGTCCAGTAGAGACCAGTCCACCGTGGACTAGACCCAGATCCAGTAGAGACCAGTCCACCTTGGACTAGACCCAGATACAGTAGAGATCAGTCCACCTTGGACTAGACCCAGATCCAGTAGAGACCAGTCCACCGTGGACTAGACCCAGATCCAGTAGAGACCAGTCCACCGTGGACTAGACCCAGATCCAGTAGAGACCAGTCCACCGTGGACTAGACCCAGATCCAGTAGAGACCAGTCCACCTTGGACTAGACATAGATCCAGTAGAGACCAGTCCACCGTGGACTAGACCCAGATCCAGTAGAGACCAGTCCACCTTGGACTAGACCCAGATCCAGTAGAGACCAGTCCACCTTGGACTAGACATAGATCCAGTAGAGACCAGTCCACCGTGGACTAGACATAGATCCAGTAGAGACCAGTCCACCGTGGACTAGACCCAGATCCAGCAGAAACCAGTCCACCAAGGGTTTGGAAGAATACCACTTTGACACTAAAACATTCGTACTTCAGCCATCATTTTAATGTTCAAATTTGAATACATAAAACATGAATGATAAAACAACCCCAAAAATAAATAATTATGGACGTGCGCTTTCAAAATCTGGGAAACTTCCGCAGCGTTAAACCCGTCTGCACAGCTTCCTACCAAAACCACAGATCGTTATCGTCGGCCTCGGCGGGTCAGCCGGGCTCTCGGCGGGCCGTCCCGCCGGCTGACGGTCGCTGATCGATTGCTCGAATCTGCGCTCGTCTATTAAGCCTCATTTACTTTAATTCATGTCTCCGAGCTCCTCGAAGGACCTGGAAGTGTTCGGATGTCTCTGTCCACTTATTTCAGTTGAGAGGAGGATTCACTGAAGCGTCCTTCACGGAAGTCTTTCATCAGATTACACGAAGCAGCTCATGGGAATGAAATGGAACAACAGCCCTGCAGTGTTAAACCATACACATATACAACGTATAGAAACAAACAGAAGCAACACATTGGTGTTTAACTCAAATTAATCTCCAATTCACCACCTAGTTTAAGTAATGAGGGTCATGTTTATTTATTAATATTCAACTTAGATATACAAATATACCTTGTTGATGTAATATTCTGCTAGAGGATGATATCTGGATGGAGTTTGGCAGAGACAAGGAGACATGGAGCCCTGCTCCTGCACATCTGGTCCCCTGCAGTCAATGTCACCTTCTCCAGCTGTGCGGCGCCTCGGTTTGGAAGGTGAAACCCGTCAGGAAGAGTTGCCAAGATGAAGTCTGGATTGTTTCCCTGACTGCACCGAGCTCAGCGTTGGTGCATGAGGTGAGACGTAGAAGTTAGAAAAACGCCCTGACGTTTTCTAATTTCTGTTATTTTCTTCCTCAGTCCCGTTCAAATCCACAAGGCAGCATGGTCAGAGTGGCGGCCATCTTCTATGTGCACCGTTGCCATTTAAAAAGTTGTCGAGGAGCTCATTCCCGTATGAAGTGACTGGCAGAAAGTGTGGAAAGATTACTGAACAGGTGTAACCGGGCAAAGCACCCGGGTCATCGAGGAAGAGACTCAAAATGACCACAAAGAAAACTACAAAGAGACAGAAATAGACTCACAACAACCACACAAAGGGACCGAACAACCACGGATCAAAATACCTAAAAAAGACCAAAACAACAACAAATTGACAAACTACTTAAAAGAGACACAAAACGAACACAAAGAGACCAAAACAATTGGACAGAGTTGCGAAACAGCTCACAAACAGACACACAATAGTCTCACAAAGGCAAAACAACAACTAAGAGACACACAACCACTAAGAGGGGCAAAACAACCACAGATACACACAAAAAGGACTTTAACAAATTGACAAATTACAACTACAAAGAGACACAAAGAGACTCACAACAACCACAAACAAAAGGGATTGAACAACCATTGATCAAAATACCTAAAAAAGGCAAAAACAATAAAAAATGTACTAACTTCCTCAAAGAGACTCAACATGACCACAAAGAAACACAAAGAAACATGAAGAAAACTTCAAAGAGACACAAAGAGACTCACAATAAATATGAAAAGGTGCAAAAGAATCACAGACAAAAAAGAAGACTTTTAATAAATTGAAAAATGACTACTACAAAGAGACACAAAGAGACTCACAACCACAAAAAGCGACTAAACAACCACTGATCAAAATACCTAAAAAAAAGACAAAAACAATAACACATTTACAAAATACTTAAAAGAGACACAACACGATAATAAAGAGTTTCAAAACAGCTGCAAAGATTCACAAACAGACACACAACAACCACTAAAAGGGGCAAAAACATTCACTGATCAAAATACTTAAAAAAGGAAAAAACTATAAAAAACCAGGGGGAGTCACCGTCACATGACCCCTGAGTCCGGTCTCGGGGGTCATGTGACCTGGATTATTTACTTTGGCTGTGCGTGTTTAAAGCGCCACGAGGTGAGGGAAGTTCCTCTCTTCTCCCGATCGGTCATCGCTCTCTTTTCACGGTCACTCGTGGGATCAACATCTAGAATGACCTTTCATCATTTCCTCTCATTCATGAGGGTTAAAACCTTCGGCCCTTACTCACATCCTTATCTCACTTTATTCTCTTCAGAAATTCCTCTTCCTCTCTTGGCGCCCATGTCATCCAGCCTGTGAAACATCTGGTATTTGTCTTGACAGTGGGAATAAATGTAACATCATGAAGTAACTCTCAGTGTTCAAAACACAACGTTAGTGTGAAAGTGTGACATGTTTCATGGTTGAAATAAATCAAATAAAACAAAGAATACTACAGAACACGCTGGCCTTTGATCTGATGTTACAGAACCTGGCCTGGAGGACATTTTGCTTTCTAATATGTTTTTAATGGGGAAGCGGAGGAGCTCTTGTATTAACCAACACATACTTCAAGTGGAGCACAGAAGCTTTTTTGGGGCTGAAATAATTTTATAATTCAACCAGACGACGAGGTGCAGGAACTCAAGTGCAAAGAGCAAAAAAAAAATTTAAAAGAACAAAACAAGAGCTGTGGTCGTTTCTGACATGACGGCTGACGGGACGCTCAACGACTCACTGCAGAGCGCTTTCAGTCCGTTTCTATTCCAATGCCATAAAGGCACCGCGTTATGCTATAAGATGAGCTCTCTTTTATTGGGGGTCAGAGACCCTTAGAGACCCTCAGAGACCTTCAGAGACTCTCAGAGACCTTCAGAGACCTTCAGAGACTCTCAGAGACCTTCAGAGACCCCCAGAGACTCTCATAGACTATCAGAGACATTCAGAGACCTTCAGAGACCCTCAGAGACTACAGAGACCTTCAGAGACATTCAGAGACTCTCAGAAACCTTCAAAGACTCTCAGAGACCTTCAGAGACTTGCAGAGACTTTCAGAAACCTTCAGAGACTCTCAGAGACCTTCAGAAACCTTCAGAGACCCTCAGAGACTCTCAGAGACCTTCAGAAACCTTCAGAGACCCTCAGAGACTCTCAGAGACCTTCAGAAACCTTCAGAGACCCTCAGAGACTCTCAGAGACCTTCAGAAACCTTCAGAGACCCTCAGAGACTCGCAGAGACCTTCAGAGACCCTCAGAGACTCGCAGAAACCTTCAGAGACCCTCAGAGACTCGCAGAGACCTTCAGAGACCCTCAGAGACTCTCATAGACTATCAGAGACATTCAGAGACCTTCAGAGACCCTCAGAGACTACAGAGACCTTCAGAGACATTCAGAGACTCTCAGAAACCTTCAAAGACTCTCAGAGACCTTCAGAGACTTGCAGAGACTTTCAGAAACCTTCAGAGACTCTCAGAGACCTTCAGAAACCTTCAGAGACCCTCAGAGACTCTCAGAGACCTTCAGAAACCTTCAGAGACCCTCAGAGACTCGCAGAGACCTTCAGAAACCTTCAGAGACCCTCAGAGACTCGCAGAGACCTTCAGAGACCCTCAGAAACCTTCAGAGACCCTCAGAGACCTTCAGAGACCCTCAGAGACTCTCAGAGACCTTCAGAGACATTCAGAGACTCTCAGAAACCTTCAAAGACTCTCAGAGACCTTCAGAGACTTGCAGAGACTTTCAGAAACCTTCAGAGACCCTCAGAGACCTTCAGAAACCTTCAGAGACCCTCAGAGACTCGCAGAGACCTTCAGAGACCCTCATAGACCCTCAGAAACCTTCAGAAACCCTCAGAAACCCTCAGAAACCTTCAGAGACCCTCAGAGACCTTCAGAGACCCTCAGAGACCCTCAGCTCATTTGAATCCAGATTGGAGACGTCTCTGTTTGCTGTTGCCTTTAATAATTGAACCAGATTCAACAATATTAATAAAAAAAAATTCTACTGCACTACAACTTTTATTTTCTTTTTTTTCTTTTTAATGTTTTACTGACTGTTTAAATTTATGTTCGTAATTGCTTTTAAATCTTTGTTTTCTTCTGCATTATGTTTTGATGCTTTTAATGGTTTTATGTGAAGCACGTTGAATGGCCTTGTTGTTGAAATGTACGTTACAAATACACTTGCTTTGTGACTATACTACAATGTATGTGGCGGGGACGATGAAGTCAATCTGATCTAATGACGCTTGTGTAGCATGCGGCTTGTATTCACGTGGAGACTTCCCAAACAGATGAACATCTGTATGTTTTTTTTTTTTATTTAGATCCCATTTGGGACATTTTATGCCTTTTTGGGAGGGATAGTAACAGTGGAGAGAGAGAGAAGAAATGTATGAAATGTAAGGAAAGAGAGCAGGAAATCAAACGTCGCTCAGGGACTTATTTGTTAACATAGACGCATGCTTACCTATAAGGGAAACGTCCAAATTGGACACTAATAATAATAACATCCTTGGAAACCCATGCTTGCTTGTATATATATATATATATATATATATATATATATATATATATATATATATATATATATATATATATATTTTAAATAACATGCTGTTGAGATCACAAAGTGTACGTTTGAAACCGTAGTTGTGAATGAATGAGGTCTGACTTGTCAAAAATAATTGACAGAACATAAAATGAACAAGAAGTACTTGGAGGTTTTGGTGTCATTGGTGGTAAAAGCATCATGTACTTACAGCTTATTAAACCTCTCTGATGCGTCTGCTGAGAGGCGAACATGAGGAGCGATGCTTCAGGACAGTAACACACGTCACTCGTTCATCACCTCCTCTGACCTGCATGAACTCCATCATCTCTCTCTTCTTTTATTCTGTTTGCTTCCTGTCCGATTATTCCCGCTTGATTCATCAGTCCATCGCTCTCACACCATGTGAGCGTTGTTGTTGTTTTTTATGATATGTTTTATCATCTGTTCCCTTTATTCCACGTCCATCATCCATCCACTGTCTCTCTCTTTGGGTTTCAATCACCTGTTCTCTCTCTGCTCATCACATCTCACGTGTCACTCTTTAAACAACGCTCATTCCTCTCTTTGGAAGAAGTCCGTCTCTTAAGGTCAATTCCTCCAACGACTCCTTCTTTTCCACGCCTGTTTTTTTTACCCCACTCAATCTGTTGACTTCTCAGTATTTTCTGGCACTTTTCATTTTTTTTCTCTTTTGGTAAAAAGTGTTTCTTATCCACTCTATCACTTAGGAAGAAAACATTATTATTACTTATTTCCCTTTACTTTCTGTTTCTGTTGTTCACTTGTTGGTCTCCTCTCCATCACATTGCATATGTCTTGTCCAAGCAGTGATTCAGTATATGGTAACGTGAGTCTGCAACGTGTATATATATATATATATATATATATATATATATATATATATATATATATATATATATATATATGTGTGTATATATTTAAATAGACTGCACTTATATTGTGCTTTTCTATCCTAACAGACAAAGCAATTTGTCTCCTCTCATTAACACACACACATCCATGACAGCGGAGGTAGAGGCGTCCCTTCCATCAGAACGTCGGCGGTTCGATACCCGGCTCCTCCAGTCTATGTCGACGTGTCCTTGGGCAAGACACTTAACCCCAAATTGCTCCTGAAGGCTGTGCGGTTGAATGTTGGTGTGAATGAGTTAGTTAGCCCTAATGGACCGGTGGCACATGGCATGGTAGTATGAATGGGTGTGTAAAAATGTAGTGTAAAAAAAAAGTTATGTTAGTGGTTGGAAAACTAGAAAGGTGCCATATAAGTACAAGTTAATTTACCATTTAGGTGCTGGTTAAGCTCAAAGAGGAGGTCTCGGTGGAGGACGGTGTCCGGAATAAAAGATGTCTTCCACAAAGTGCAGTCTAGTTGTTTGGGAATGTAATTTAGTTTGAGACCAGCATTGAAGATTAAAATGGCAGGAGGGTGAGAAATATGGCAGGAAAGAGAATGTGCAACCAGGAGTTGTGAAACAAGTCAGAATGTTTAGCACTTCTTTAACACAAGTCTGAAATGTCCATTAAGCGCTTTCACTCAACCGCAAACGTGATGCTGCTTCATGTCCCCGTTAAGCAGATGAGCAATAGAAATGTTGTGCCTTCTTCTTACTTTACAGAGAGGGAACAATGTGACTGGTTTGAATGCAACACTTGAATGTGTAGTCGTTAATTACTTAAAGTGTGTTAGTCCAGCATCTCTTAAATCACTGGAGTGATTGAATTGCTGCCAAATTACTTCTAAAAACCAATCCCCCCCTAGGGGGGGCAGACTGAGCGATTGTTTTATAAAACTGTAAATCATAGCTTGTTTTATGTAAAAATGATGTATTGAACACCATAAGTAATATACAAGTGAAATATATAGTTTGGTACATGAAAAAATAAATTCAACGACACAAATGTGCCCCAATGCAAAGTCCTCGCCTGAATGTTCTCTGTTCTAAACCCTCTCTAACTTTGTTCTGCTTCACTTCATCAAAGTCAACCTTTGCAGAGAGAATGTTCACATATTGAGTTATGATTTGGGTTAGTGAATGTTCACATATTGAGTTATGATTTGGGTTAGTGAATGTTCACATATTGAGCTATGATTTGGGTTAGAGAATGTTCACATATTGAGCTATGATTTGGGTTAGTGAATGTTCACATATTGAGCTATGATTTGGGTTAGTGAATGTTCACATATTGAGTTATGATTTGGGTTAGTGAATGTTCACATATTGAGTTATGATTTGGGTTAGTGAATGTTCACATATTGAGCTATGATTTGGGTTAGTGAATGTTCACATATTGAGCTATGATTTGGGTTAGTGAATGTTCACATATTGAGCTATGATTTGGGTTAGTGAATGTTCACATATTGAGCTATGATTTGGGTTAGAGAATGTTCACATATTGAGTTATGATTTGGGTTAGAGTTGGACATTACAGCTGCATCATTTCAAAGAAATAATCATCCTGGAAGTAATTTTTTTATAGGCGGACCAGAAACCTTTTCATTTTCTTCTGTGTGTCATCTTCATTTACTCTTAACCAGTAACATATAGACTGATATTTACACATCTGAACACAATCTCACATGCGTACCTTTTATTATAACACCAACATTATTCAAATAGCCCTAGTGGTTGCTGGGATCCACCCTTTTTAGTTTGGTGTAATAAAACATCCCGTATTCTAGCTGATGACAGGTTGACCTCGTCGTCCCACAAACACCGACCTCATGTAGTGTTACAAACCCTTTTCAGAGTAACAGTAAACACTTCTCCCCCATCAAGGCTGGCGTCTTTCTCTTCTCCTCAGCGCTCCTCCTGCAGGTTCAGTCAGTGCATTTCCTCTCCGTCTCTCCCTGCAGACGCACCATTCATCTCAACGCCTCCTCTCTCTGGACTCTTACATCCATCCGTCCCTGAGCAGGGCTGATGGAGAGAGGAGGAGGAGGAGGAGGAGGTGGAAAAAGAGAGATTACTCTCCATCCTCCTCTCCCCAGACTCTCCATACGTCCTGCTGCAATGCAGTTACACTGAGAGGATGGCTGGTTCTGACACTTGCGATAAATTATCAATGGATTGGCCATTTGCTAATGCCATTAAGTGTCATCTATTCACAGGAGGCCGACTCAGCACGTCAGATAAAATATATATACATATATATTTTTATGAAGGATCGGAAAAGCGTGCGGCCTGGAATGGACTCCTGGCTGGAGAGGTGTGGTGATGCAGTGTGACATCTGCCAAACAGATGTGTGTGTGGAATACGTATTGAGGAATTTCTAAGAAGTCGTTCACACTTTACACATTTTGTCACTGTGATTTTTATCTAAATGGACCGATTAAAGCTGCAACGAGGAACTTTCATTCAGTGATGATTCTGGTTCTCCAGCGGCGTGGTGAAGCTCTGCTCCTGGAGGTTGAGGAGCCGTTCCAGGAAAGGGGGAGGAGCTTCTGGTGAAGCTGCGTGCTGTGAAGCCTTTCCTTACCCAATACTCTCGCTGGTGGTTTTTGTTTAATTATGCAGGTCACAGAGCGGCATCAGTATGAAAACGAGTCGGTCTCATTAAAGTTATTAAAAGTTCCTTCTCGTGACCGTAATGATCCCAGAGTGCCTTTTACATTATTTACTTATAATACTCGCACTGTGCAGAATCCCACCCAGATGGCTGCTTCCTCCGCTGGGAAGCTTCACCCAAACAGTTTTAGTGTTTCTACGACGACAATATCTTGACAACACATCACCGCTGGAGCCGCCGTTGAACAATAAGACGAGCGTCGCTCATTTCCTTTGTGCTTTCTATTTGTTTTAGGTCGTCAGGGTTGTCGGTCTTCGTCTACCCTGAATTTAATGTTTTGGACCCACCCTGTCGTGAAGTTCCTCTACAGTGACGTCACGAGCGCTCAGAGTGGCCACGCACAAAAAAGCAGAACGCTCAGAAAAGAGACGCTGGCTCACTCCTCATGGGGAACAATTAAAAACAGACGCTGCCGCTATGTGGACACGGGCCTTTAGAGCAGCGGTCCTTAACCGTTTTTTGCGCCACGCACCGGTTTTGTGTCAGACAATATTTTCACGGACCGGCCTTCACGGTGTGGCCGATAAATATGACGTCATAAAATGATACGACCGGCAAAAAGACAATAATAAAGTGCTTAAAAATACAACTCACCATTACGCCGAATTAGTGGGAGCCCTGAGCTTGTTTCTCTGCTACGAGCCGGTCCCATCTCGGGGTGACGGGAGACACCGGCGTGTGTTCTTTATATCCGGTCTAGTCCGTAACTTAAACCTTTAGTCCAGTCTACTGCTGAACTTAAATCCTGCTTCACAAAGACAGGATGTTGGAAATGAAAGCAGGTTTTTCAGAGCTTTTTTGGCGGAGGACCGCTGCTTTAGAGAACTCCGGCTTCCAAGCCTCTCTGTATAATAAATACTTCCTTATGTCCTCACTTAAAAGAAACACCACTTTTCCAATCAGCTAGTAAACACATGTTTTATGGATGCTTATACATTTTACATCATATAATTAGATGGTGGGGAAAGCTGTGTATTAATTAAAGTCCATCTACAAGAACATGATGTGATCAGGATGGAGCTGGGTTGTTTTATTGACCGTCGCTTTCTGGTTTTAAGTCATCCGAATCAAAGCTACTTGGTTTCCGGCTCCTTATTCAATATTCATGTCTCATGTCAGTCTCGATCTGAGCTGGGTTTTGATGTTCTTTTGGGTTCTTTTCCCTAATTCTCTTTTGTCTTTGTCGTTGTATTTCCCCCCCGTTCTCTTTTGTTTGAGAAGTTTTTGCCCTTCAGAATACATTTTGCTTAGCTTTTGATCTTCCTCTGTGCGTCATCATGTGCTAAACAAATAAACCAACTCCAAACAGACTTTCTGAGTCTTCTTGTGCAGCTCTGCCATCCGCTGACTCTCCGCTCATCGAGCCGGGCCATGCCGGACATCTTTATGCAACACGCGTGGCTAGATGTGCTGCAGCACGCTCAAGCAGCATGCTAGTTACTCTATACAGGAGCTCATGTGTCTACATGCATGTGCATGTTTCCAGAGTGTGTCTGTGGGTTGGCGGGTGGTGAAAGAATATTTTGGTAAATCCACCATTTTGTTCCAGACAGACATTGCTCAACAACTATTGGATAGATTGTCAAATACATTTGATACACTTTCAAGTTTGCAAACAGAGGAATTTTAGCGACTTGTGATTTCCTGATTTATATATTTTTCCAGCTCGGTCTCCTAAAGATTCTCTCCAACAAAACTGCATCGTGCATTACGTTTTGAAGGAACGTAATGTTTCCCAGATTACGTTTGAAATTGATGTATTAAAAATACATTCCTTTAAGCCCTAACCCTAACCCCTAATCCTATTTATTGTTTGAGTTATGTTTAGAGGTTGTACATGGGGATTCTATATTATTGTAGTTTAATTTGATACCTAACATGTTTTTGTTTTTTTGGGGGGTGGGATTTATACCATGATTTTTTTCTTGAATTTCCTGATATAAATGGGTCTCCTAATTAGGTCCCCTAAGCCCTAGGGCTCAACATTAAGTTTGCATCAATCGGCCTGTAGGACGGATGGGACTTTCACTCAGAAAACGGACGTTCTTGTCATGAGCAAAACCAATAGTTAGGTACTTGTTTCAACCCAAACCAGTTAACAGGACAAAATCTCCCCACCGGAATTCAGTTGGCTTGAGATAATTGTGAAGGACATGATATGAGTCACATAGTTTTCATCCTCACCACGGCATTGAGTGAGCCGTCTGCATCCCTCACCTGTTGGAGCAATGTGAACATTGTACACATGTTTGTTTTAGTGAAAAGTGTCTCACGCCAAAAAAAGTTGGAAACTCAACCTTGAAAAAAAATGTGCGTGAACGTGTGTGTGAATTTTCTTTTTTTTTGCATTTTCATATTCTGCACCCAATTTATTATTATGTCATTCTTAGGTGAAGTGCATCGTGTTGCATGTTACTATACATTAAATATGTGATCCGCAGGTGAAGACGGCTTTCCACGTTGTGACTATCGCTCTTCTTATGAACACATCCCGTAAACATCCCGTAAACATCCCACCCCGTAAGCCGTCTGTCTGTCTCCCACTGGAGGGTCTGGCTGAAGGACCCTCGGAGGATCCAATCCTGACCTGAAGGATCACACATCAAAGAGAAGCCTGATGGGCGACATGCAGCTTCCATCACAGGCTTCCTGGTCCGCCAGCTGCTACCTGTGACCGCGTTGTTGTCTTTAAAACCGTGACGAATAAACGGGAGGCGAAGCAAAGAGTTACGGCCAAAACAAAAATGTGTTTGGTTCAATTTTCTTTCAATTCAGCTTTAATTGTTATTGATAACATTTATACAATTGTGAAATAGTGATTTAAAAGAGTCTGGGATGCTCAGAAAACATTTTTGTTTGACTTTTTTCAATGATTGTGAAATCATGACCTACAATTCCAACTTTGGCCACTGTGCCAAAACCCCCTCAGTCCAGAGATCTTGGAGTGACAGCCTGAGATAAAGACCTGCAGATGCTACTCTGGCTCGATCGATACCATTTTGGCCCAATCATGTAGAATACCACTCCAGCAATAATAAAACAAGCTCACCGCAGTTTAAAGAGATTCTTTTGACAGCAGCCACGAGGGAAATCAGTTTGTGGAAAAGATGGCCGATCAAACTTTTTGACCTGCCGGAGGAGGAAAGAAGACCAAAGGCGCATTGCTTCATTAATCCCCTCGAGGGAAATTTCATTTTTTCTTCGCTCCAATGTTATTTTTTATACACGTGTGTACCTGGAGGACACACAATGCAGTTGTTGATTCAGGAAATGAATCATGGGTCACATCAATCTGAATGTCAGAAGCCAACAGAGTGGAAATGGCCAGATTCAATAAAAAAAATAAAAAAATGCAGGCTCCTCAATGACCGTCAACACACACACTCCTTGAAACACACGTGTGAGTCAAAGTGCTGGAACGACTCAGGATGAATGAACGTTAAAGTTCAGCCCCCGAGAGGCTCTGACATGTTACACTTCATCCTGCCCTCCAGTGTGCGTCTGTGAGGCCGACGTACGCACACATGTGCCAACGCAACGATGTGTAATGTATGTGTTTGTGTTTGTCTATTTCTGTCCCTGTGTGTGTGTGTCTGTGTGTGTGGTCTGGATTCTTGAACAGCTATCTTTGTGAGGACCAACTAAGTCTAGGGAGTGCAGTGTGTCCTCACATAGACAGCAGTACAGGGATGTGTGTGTGTGTGGTCTGGATTCTTGTACAACTATCTTTGTGAGGACCAACTAAGTCTAGGGAGTGCAGTGTGTCCTCACAGAGACAGCAGTACAGGTGTGTGTGTGTGTGTGTGTATGTGTGTGTGTGTGTGTGTGTGTCCTCAGACTTAAGAGCGGCTCCCAGCCACCTGGAGGAACAGGTTACGCAGTTAAACGCTCAGTCCAGCAATCTTTTGGCGTCTGACTGAAATGAAAATGCCAGATGCCGCCTGCCGCTCTGCTCAGACCTCCGGCCTGCACACACACGGCCGCCTCACCGGGCGACACCAAAGCTCTATAATCTTTTAAGAACGTCAAATGCCAGACCAGGCCTTCAGCTCTTAGACATACAAGATGAAACGGGGACAGGAGGGACCTTTGGGGTGAAATTCTAATTAGCTTTTTAACATCTTATTTAACAGCTAATGAAATAGCTACTATTCAACCAACAAATTAAAACCATCAAAACTGCTCGATGCTTGGCAACCATTATCATTGGTTAAAGGGAAAAACCTATGATTGGTTGACGTTTTGAGGTGCAATTTACCGGATGTGCCGGATGATTTGTTCCACAGAATCCGCTGAGAAGCCGCCTTCGCAAAGTGTTAGGAAAAGGTCAGGTACCTGTCAAACACCACTACCATCCGTCAATCAAAGAGTAAAAACATGTTTTTCCATCGAGAAAAGCTTTTAATAATACTCCCCAGTGTTCTCACGTCTGAAGCCACTGCAGCATCTGTAACCGTTTCGGAGCCGCCGTTGCCGCTCCGGCATTTCTTTCAGGTCGTCATATTTTTTCCCGCCTTCCCGAAGCCCAAAAAACGCGAGAGGAGAGACGTCGGCAGCGAGGAGGAAGACCTCACTCACAGATGAATCCAGCGAAGATCAACACAAAACTACTTTTGTTTGCTCCCGAGATAAGATGCTAATAGCGTTAGCTTAGCGCGAGCTTAACAGGTGAGCAAACAAAGACGGTTGAATATTAATTAATATAAATCCATGACATCCAGTGTCTGTGATCTCAGCACGGTGTGGTTGTTGATATATTAGTAGTGTAGTTTCATATTAAATAATGAAAGCTATAAGGAGTCATGAATTAAAAAGAAGAACTGAGTTTTCCCCTCCATTTTCATGGCCTCTTCATTCACAATACTGACCAATCATATTATGAACGCAGCTCTAAGATGCTTATTGTCGTGCTTTTCTGTTTACTTTTCCCTGATATGTCCGCATTATTGTTCCAGAACTCTACGGTGTTATGTTCTGGGAATATCTATCACTAATATTCGTTGGAAACGCATTTTGTAAAAGCAGTAACTGGGCGGGTGAATTGTTACATATTGATACGTTTTCTTTCTTCTCCGTCATGTACATGTTTGATTGATCAGTTGAGGCGTTAGTTGGCTTCTCTTCCTTGGTTAGATGAATACTGGTGAAATTTATTTCTCCCCCTCCCCCCCTTTCTCCTCTTCCTCTTTTCACTCCGTCTTCATAGAGCGGCGGTGCCCGTCTCTCTGATAAGCGCTCGCTTTCTCTGCGCTCTTTCAAAAGCAGCGGTGTCTTTGATCTAAGTGAGGGAGGCTTTAACTGTACTGCCTGTAAGCCTCTCAACACACAAACACACACACACACACACACACACACACACACACACACACACACACACACACACACACACACACACACACACAAGGAAAGCATTGATTTGGACGTGATGATATTTCCCTTCATACAGCTCCCACCGTGTGTAAACAGTGCTGGGGGATTTGTTCAGAGGAGCGATGGTTGAGCTGCAGATGAAGCCGACTGACCACCGGTCCCGCGGTGGGAACATTATCACAGTAACTCATGAAAAGTGGGTCTTTAGTAGGATTTTATTTTTTAATTTTCTTAAATGTCTTATATGTAACTCTGCCAGCACCAAATTTTCCCTTGGGGATGAATACAGTATATATCCTATGGGCTTTGAATGAAAGTGCAGCTACTAGTAATAGTAATAGTAGTAGTAGTAATAGTAGTAGTAGTAATAGTAATAGTAGTAGTAGTAGTAATAGTAGTAGTAGTAATAGTAATAGTAGTAGTAGTAGTAGTAGTAATAGTAATAGTAGTAGTAGTAGTACTAGTAATAGTAGTAGTAGTAGTAATAGTAGTAGTAGTAATAGTAATAGTAGTAGTAGTAGTAGTAGTAGTAGTAATAGTAGTAGTAGTAGTAGTAGTAGTAGTAGTAATAGTAGTAGCAATAGTAGTAGTAGTAGTAGTAGTAGTTGTAGTAATAGTAATAGTAGTACTACTGATGAGCAACTTGGGGGCCAGTGTCTCCATCAAGGCCACTAATTGGACCGGAGGAGCTGGGATTTGAACCACCAACCCTGGGATGATACAACTTGTGTTCTATGTTTGCTTGACCCTCTCTTTCAAAATCAGGGTCACTGTTATGAAGCTGGGAGTTTCTAAATCGATCTTGTGGGTCCAAAAGACATCAGCTCAGGTTATTATTAGTGATTTTAGGATGGAAAGTCCACCTTCTCCCTTTTTTAGGAGGTTTGCTTTCTTACAGGCGGTAATTAGCCCAAACTCAAAACAAAAACAAGTTTGTCAAATAGCAAAACCAAAGAATTAATAAAAAGACAGTTCAATGAAGAAGTTCATACAGCACCAATGCAGGAGCTGCTTCAGAAACCTCTTCCGCTCCACATGGTGCTACAACATAGCAGATGAAGGCTAAATTCATGAGGGGCAACCTACTGAAGCTAACCCGCTTTAAACATGACGAACCAGGCCAGGCTTTGATGACGTTCCCTCCTTCTTCCAGCCATCAGGTTGAAGAGTCGTGGTGCAGACGGAGACGGAGGATCTGCAGGGCGTTCCCTCCTTCTTCCAGCCATCAGGTTGAAGAGTCGTGGTGCAGACGGAGACGGAGGATCTGCAGGGCTCATATAGCGTTGGAGGCTGATTGCTGCCGAGCTTCTGCAGAGGTGTGCGTGCTGAGATGTAAAAAAACAGAAACGCAGTACGGCGAAGTACGACTTCAAGGGAGGAGGTCAAGTGAGTTGAAGGAGCGAGCAGCTTTACCGAGACGCAGATGAAAAGAGAGCCAAAAATCTACGCTCCGCGCTTTGTTCTCGACAGCGGGGCTCCACTTGTGGGAGTAATTAGCAGAGGTGCTCTGCTTTTGAAGTGAGCTCCAAGAAATGGTGGCGGGGAGAACTGCCGCCGCTGTTAGCGAGGAGGGCCACACAGGGACGGAGGAACGGCGGCGCTGGCGGTGACGGAGGGTCGTTTTAGTTTGGCACAAAGGCAGCCGGTTCAATAAAGATGATGTAAGGTGTGTGGAGTCTGTGCAGCAGGAGGGAGAGAACATATAAATAAATGATCACACTGGACTACGACGGAACGAAGTAGGAGACGATGACTGTATTTAGGTAGAAAGCACACAAGGTTTTGGATAGCAAGTTTATTCCTATAATCATTTTATTGCACTTTATAATACTTCATGACACGTTATACCACTTTATAACTCGTTATACGACTTTATACCACTGTATTTAAGCAATAAGGTACGAGAGGCAGTACTGTATCGTCAATAATGTACAGTTCAAGGGTGTCTGTTCAACACCCTTGAACATGTAAACAGGCATACAGCACATTATGGCTCAATAAAGTACACCCCATGAGTTACTTTCAACCAATCAGAATGCTTGATTTCATCTACCCGAATTATAATGTGTTATAAAGGGGTATAACGTTTTATAAAGTGTTATAAAGGTGTATAAAGGGGTATAAAGTTGTATAACTTGTTTAAGTGCTATAACGTGTTCTATAACATTATACGACATTATACTCCTTTATACCACTTTATACCCTTGTATAACACTTTAGAACACATTACAACACTTCATAACGCTTTATAACACGCTATACCACTTTATACCCTGTTATAACACTTTATAACGAGTTAGACTACTCTATACCACTTTATAACCCTTTTTAACACTTTATAACACATTATAACACATTACAACACTTTATAGCGCTTTATAACTCGCTATACCACTTTATATCCCATTATAACGCTTTATAATAACACATTATACAACTTTATAACACTTTATAACAAGTTATACCACTTTATACCCCTTTTTAACACTTTATAACACAGTATACCAATTTATAACACGTTATAACATGCTATACCACTTTATACCCCTTTGTAACACTTTATAACCCTTTGTAACATGCTATACCACTTTATACCCTGTTACAACACTTTATAACATTATACCACTTTATAACACATTATAACACGTTATACCACTTTATACCCCTTTATAAAACTTTGTAACATGCTATACCACTCTATACCCCTTTTTAACACGTTATAACACTTTATTACATGTTATACCACGCCATACCACTTTATAAAACTTCATAACATGTTTTGCTCTCGACACACAAAGCATGTATAAATCGCTGCGTTACATTCTACAGACGCTTTTGTCCAAAGTGGCTTGTACTTTTCCCTTCATTGGAAAAACAAATATCTCGTCATGTCTTCACTCATGACAGCCTTCTCACATGAATCACCCCCTCACCCTCAGCTCCACCAGGCTTCTCTCTCTCTCTCTCTGCCCAGATCTCAATGTCATGGCGCCAAGATGGCGGCCGTTAGCTTATAAACGGCGGTTCACCTGAGGGGTTCAGTTCACCGCTTGTTATTTTGGAATGGACTTCATGTTTCTGCGTTAGCCGAAAGCTGAACATGTCCATGTCCCCATCACGCTAACGCTCGACTCTGGCCAGGTGGAAGCCATATTTTGAGCTAAATTGGACGGAGACCTGGGCAACGTCCAGGAGCCGGAGTCGGTCCCTCGTGAGGGACTAGAGCGGAGACGAGGATAATTTGCATGTTATGTTCCCAAATATAATTTCTCGGTCTCATCTGCTGTTTGTGGGGAAAGAAGAAGATGCCAGCTGATCAGAGCATTTTTTTAGTTTATTTGATTAAATCAGCTCACTGACTTTTTTTTATTAATTCACTTAATGGACTTTTTTCTCTCTTTTTTCATCCCTTAACATGCTTTTTTTATTAAATCACTTAATGGACTTTTTTTTTAAATTAAATCACTTAATGGACTTTTTTCATTATTAGATCCCTTAACAGACTTTTATTGGTTGGAGTTTAACCGAACTCATCTCGGTTTGAGTAACTTAATTTTTGGTGTCTGATTGCCGTCTCCTCGCGTCGTGCGCACTGCCCTCTGGAGGTCTCTTGGACCGGCGGCTCGATGCCGCAGACCGGGTCGCATTCGGACTCGGAGATGAAAGCAGACGTGAACAAAATTAAAGCGACACTTTCAAGATGATCAAATTATGGATCGACTGCACAAACTGATCCCCAGGCTGCGGGACACATCAGGGGCCTTTTGCCGTGTGTGTGTGTGTGTGTGTGTGTGTGTGTGCGTGTGCGTGCGTGTGTGTGCGTGTGTGTGTGTGTGTGTGTGTGAGTACCAAACAGACACACCTGTCGTTAGTCGGGCCAACGAGACGCCTGACAAATGCCAGCATCTCTCTCTCTCTCACACACACGCACACACACACACACACACACACACACACACACACACACACACACACACACACACACACACACACACACACTGGCTCACTGTCTACTTGGATAAATCTGCTAGCTGGAAGGTTGCCGTGGCAGCAGGAGGCTTCCAAAGTTGTGTGTGTGGTAAGCATCAATGTGTGCAATTGTTCAGATATTTCTGCTGTGTGTGTGTGTGTGTGTGTGTGTGTGTGTGTGTGTGTGTGTGTGTGTGTGTGTGTGTGTGTGTGTGTTTGTACATCCGTCTGCAGTCTTCAGGATAACTTTGACAGTTCATCAGAGGATCATCAGATTTTGTTACCTGAATATTTATATCTTAAATATTAAAAAGTGTAATCTGTCGAAACCGTTTAGAATAAACTTTATTCATTTATTTTTATAATGCAATCCTCAGCAAGATGAATTCACCATAATAAATCAATCATATCAATTGAACGTCACATTCAGGGATAATTACACATGTCATTTGTTTTCTTCTTTTTTGAGGGGGGGGGGGGGGGGGGGGGGGCACGACATACAATCTGAATGAAAGAAAGAAATGCCAAAAGAAAAGACTTCTTGATCCTTTAATAAAAACTAAAGACACGGACAGGAAGCGGCACACAAGCAGACGAATGGGGGGAAGATGAACAACATGGAGGGAGGAGAGGGAATTAAATGACACTTAAAGGATGCAGACGTACAGGAGAAAAAAAGCAAGATGGCGTCAGGTACGAGTACGAGTGCTGCCTTAAACACTGACTACGGATAATCTCATAAATAATAATAATGTATAATAATAATGATCTCATCTGTAAAAAGATCCAACCTATCCCGTTAATTCTTTAAATGTTCTTCAGCTTATTTTTGTGGACCCTTTCAGACGCTTTTCTTACTGTTTCACACCCTATGCACATCTTATAATAACTATTAATATACACATGACACTTTCGTAATATACTTGTTTTCTTGTTTTTATATTAATATTGTCTGAACAATACACAGTTTCTAACTCTTTTTCTGGTTCTGAAGACTCAGTCCCTGTTTTGTGGCCGTTACCGTCAGCAGGCGAAGCCGAGCGGCGACTTTATAAAAAGTCAAAAGGCTCACGGATAATGTTCAGTAAAGTCGCCCTCATAATCAGATGAGCTAGAATGAGAGAGAGAGGCGGCGGAGGTCAATCCAGGATGTGCGATCGTCTTTGTTTATTCTCTGGAGGACGAGTCGGGACCTGGAGGCCGTCAGCAGAATCCTCGGCTGAGGGTTAATGAAGGTAAGCAGAGGATCAGCAGCGAAGCTCAGGGAGTTACGCCGAGTCAGGAGAGGAGAGCGGGGATGTTCTGCAGGAGGAGCAGCAGCAGGATGGATTAAGTGGAGAATCGGTGTGTCTGTGTGTGTGTGTGTGTGTGTGTGTGTGTGTGTGTGTGTGTGTGTGTGTGTGTGTGTGTGCAGCTGCGAGAGGGAAAGAGAAACTGCTTTCCGTTGATATAAGGGGGTCCCATGGCAAAATTTATGAGCTTGCTGGTTTTCTAGGATCCTTGTGGTTGTTGGATGTTTTATTGAATTTCTTCTTTGCTTCTCTGTTGGTTCGAGCTCGAGTTGCTGCTCATAGAGAAAATCCTGAAGCACAAAAGTCAACGATAATTCAATCGAACCAGTGAGGCTACCTTTTACTCCAGTAGACACCGAGAACTCTCGTTGCCACGAATGCAAATAAAACCCTCACAGGTATACGGGTATAAACGTATGAAGGTAAAAAGGTATAAAGATATAAAGGTATAAAGGTAAAAAGGTAAAAAGGTATAAAGATATAAAGGTATACAGGTATAAATATATAAAGGTATAAAGGTAAAAAGTGTATGAAGGTATAAAGGTATAAAGGTTAAAAGGTAAAAAGGTATAAATGTATGAAGGTAAAAAGCTATAAAGGTCAAGGTAAACGAGTATAACGGTAAAGGTAAAAAGGTATAAAGATGTAAAGGTGTAAAGGTAAAAAGGTGTAAAGTTATAAAGGCAGAAAGGTGTAAAGTTATGATGGCATAAAGGTGTAAAGTTATGAAGGCAGAAAGGTGTAAAGTTATAAAGGCAGAAAGGTGTAAAGTTATGAAGGCATAAAGGTGTAAAGTTATAAAGGCAGAAAGGTGTAAAGTTATGAAGGCATAAAGGTGTAAAGTTATAAAGGCATAAAGGTGTAAAGGTATAAAGGTATAAAGTTATAAAGGTAAAGGTAAAAAGGTGTAACGGTATAAAGGTATAAATTGTCCAACGAGCAGAACATAAATGCTCAGTTTTCTACAGTTCTGACGTATCAATAAGGAAAGGAACCGAAAAGAGTATAGATAAGGAAAGGAACTGATAAGAGTATCAATAAGGAAAGGAACCGATAAGGTCAGATTAAAAGTATCGTTAAAATCATCCTGATATGCATCCCGAGCCCCGACCACATAAAACTGATCAGTCGGACTTAGAGACATGAATGTGACATCTGTCATTAAAAGCAAAAGTAGAACTCTGTTCATCCCGACCGTCACTACTTTGATGACGTATGTGAACGGGCTCTTTTAACGTGCAAAGATCTGAGTTGCTATAGTGACACGTTGATGGACAACCTCAGAAGACTGTTATAGTTTCATTAAGCTTCCATTGACAGGAACCTAGACCTCGGAGAACATTGACTGGCACAACTATGTTGGTAAATGGAGGTCATGATTAGTGTTGATTCCTCAATCCCAAGCGCATGTGAGTGGATTGAGGAATCTTTGACATCTTCATCTGCCCTGCTATCAGTGTGGTCGGACTGAAGGGGGAAAGTAAGTTTGGCAATTTTGCCGTCACCATCTTGGAATACAGCAATCGCCATCTTGGCTCTTTTTGCATCCGATGAACGGAAGTTTCCATATTTGGAAAGCGGAGGAGTGACGTAGAGACGCCGTATACCTGGTGGTCAGGAGAGAATGCAGCTTTAACACATGAAGCATATACTTCTATACAACCAGAGGAGTCACCCCTTGTGGTCAGGAGAGAGAATGCAGCTTTAACACATGAAGCATAGACTTCTATACAACCAGAGGAGTCACCCCCTGCTGGTCAATAGAGAGTATGTAGCTTTAACACATGAAGCATAGACTTCTAAACAACCAGAGAAGTCGCCCCCTGTGGTCAGGAGAGAGAATGCAGCTTTAATACATGAAGCATATACTTCTAAACAACCAGAGGAGTCACCCCCTGCTGGTCAATAGAGAGTATGTAGCTTCAACACATGAAGCATATACTTATATACAACCAGAGGAGTCACCCCCTGCTGATCAATAGAGAGTATGTAGCTTTAACACATGAAGCATAGACTTCTAAACAACCAGAGGAGTCACCCCTTGTGGTCAGTAGAGAGAATGCAGCTTTAACACATGAAACATAGACTTCTATACAACCAGAGGAGTTGCCCCCTGGTGGTCAGGAGAGAGAATTCAGCTATAACACATGAAGCATAGACTTCTATACAACCAAAGGAGTCGCCCCCTGCTGGTCAATAGAGAGTATGTAGCTTTAACACACGAAGCATAGACTTCTATACAACCAAAAGAGTCACCCCCTGCTGGTCAATAGAGAGTATGTAGCTTTAACACATGAAGCATAGACTTCTATACAACCAGAGGAGTCGCCCCCTATGGTATATGGTGGCCAGGAGAGAGAATGCAGGTGTGTAAGACACTTCCGCATTGGCTTCACTCGGCAGAACCAGAGGTTGAGAGGCTGTCGAAATGCTCGTGATCTCGTCTTTTGGGCTTTAATAAATTCACCGTGTGAACCTTCAACTCAAATATAATTCCAGAGGAGCTACTGCAGCGTGTCATGGCGAGAGAAGAAAGTTACAGCGAGTTTGTCATCGGCTCTGAAGCACAGAGCCGCTCCTGAAGTGCGTCTCTGCTTGTGAGTGACTGATAGGGCCATTAGTCAGTGGCACGGAGCCTAAAACTGTGCTATTTGTTTACTTCTTTCCCACGATTATTTTGTGCATATATCATCTGTTCGTGTGTGTGTCTTTGAGATGTTTGTGTCTGGTTGTGTGTGTGTGTGTGTGTGTGTGTGTGTGTGTGTGCAGTATGTGGGCTAGTGGAGGCTTTCCAGCTGAATTCCTGATTGAGATCATTATAGCAGTTAGTTTATAAGACAACAGCTCCGCTGCCGGTGTTTGTGGGGTTGAGTCGAAATAAACGACCATGCGTGTGTCCATAATAATGAAGGAACTTGTCAGCCGGTGCAACGGGGAGGTTCACTGTGGATGTGTTTTTAATAGTTTTCAGAGCAAAATGGGGCCCTATAGCACAATAAGATATATCAATATTAATACTTGGGGGCATTGCTCTATTCATGGGATTCGTTGACGGTGTTCCAGCCAATAACGGGACGGAAACTGTGGCATTAACTGGCGCTCTGCAGCCCTCTGGCCGACCTCGACATCCTGCTGTTCTAGACATCAAGAAGAAGAAAAAGAGGCTCAATTATCCCAAAGATTTCCTTCACTGATTTGTTAAACTTTTTCAAAATGAAAATTTCTCCTCATCTATCTCTTTTATAGCCACATAAACTGTATACGTGATGTATTGGTTTGCCATTAGAATGTCTTGATGAAAATCAAAAGGTGTTGCTGATTGCTCCCTCAGATCAGAACCTCCATGCCATTGTTTTGACGGCCCAATATTCCCAAACCCCAAAAGTCTGACAAACGTCCCCATTGGATCGTAAGCCCATCTGTTCGGCAGCATTCTATCCCGAAAACTAGCGGCCATTGTTCTGAAAGGCAACTGAAAATACAACAAGCACATTCCTACTATGGCAGTAGTACCCGCCCTACTCTTGCCCCGGATTGGCTTCCCCTGATGTTCAAACCCTCACCGGCCTCATGCCGAAACCTAACCAATCCAACGAGTGCCAGCCAGACTGTCTGTTATCGGATATTGTTGGCACAATATCTCAAAAAGGTTATTGACAGAGTCTAACGAACATGGGGCTAAGTGATCATGATTTAGAAGGACCAAAAGCATAGCAAAGGTTCTGACCCCAGTTGTGGTCTTGAATGGTCTTGAATGAATAATGGGAGAAACCTTGATTTCGATCGACATGACGGAAGGAAGCAAAGCAAAGCAAATAAAGCCGAGACTGAAGTGGCGATGCACCACAGAATCACACGGTGCCGTGTACCGTCATGACATCCTTGAGTAAAGTGTTTGTGTCCGCGAGCACCAAGTCACGATAATCTTAATTAACCTTGAGATTAGAGAGGCTGTGTTTAACAAGTAGCGGGGACATTTTAAATGTTTAAATTCAAATGGTAATTAGATTTAATTACATCTCTCCTGCAGTGTTGTCACTGTTGAACATCGTCTGCATCTCTTGCAGTGAGTTAATTCAATTTGCCTCAGTGGCTTAAGTGAAACAAAGACACTCTTTGTCCTTTTTGTCTTTCTCTTTCTTTCAGACGTGATTACTTCCCAATTCATCCATGTTGTGTTTTCAGGCCTGGAAACCTCTTTTCTTCTCCTTTTAAATTAAGTGTCAATTTTAGCGTTAATTTAATTAGACCAAACAAAAAGAACAACAGTCCTTGAGAAAAAGTTCTGGCTTCAATTTAGGCAGTTTTTCTAGTGAATTGAGTTGAGTTGACCAGTCGAGGCACCTGACACTGTTTTTATAACTGCTCCACAATCAGTAACATTACATCCGCTTTTCTGCTTTTTTTTCAATTTGTATTTAACTTGTATGTGTGGCCGCTACGTACGACGCCGTTAACAATGGCGTTGTGTATGACGGCGTTACGTATGACACCGTCAAATTCATCGTCACCCCCTCCACCCAGATCCGCAATCGGCATCATCCTCGAAACCCCCCCCCCACCCATCCTTCCTACCCCACGCCAACCACATCACCAAAACTGCCTTCTTTCACCTCAGGATCATTGCCTTTCGGCCCTTCCTGTCCTCTGCCACCACCGAAATTCTCATCCATGCCCTCATAACCTCCAGACTTGACTACTGCAACAGTATACTCTACGGCTCTCCCAACAAAATCCTCAATAAACTCCAATATGTTCAGAACTCACCTCCACTTGCCGCTATGACCACATCACCCCGGTCCTACGCAACCACCACTGGCTCCCGGTCAAATACAGGATAGACTTTAAAATATTACTCACCACTTACAAAGCCCTAAACAACCTGGCCCCTTCCTATCTTTCAGACCTCCTCCCCCTTCACGCCCCAACCCGTTGCCTCAGGTCTGCTGGTGCAAACACTCTGAAGACCATCAGGACCAAGCGCCGGACCTGGGGTGACAGGGCCTTCAGCTGCTACAGCCCTCTGGAACGCCATCCCCATCCACATCCATCCTCATCCTCATTCAAGCAAGCCCTCAAAACACACCTCTTCAAACTCGCCTTCACCTGTTAACCCCTGCACCCTACCCTTCACCTGTTAACCCCTGCTCCCTACCCTTCACCTGTTAACCCCTGCACCCTACCCTTCACCTGTTAATCCCTGCACCCTACCCTTCACCTGTTAACCCCTGCACCCTACCCTTCACCTGTTAATCCCTGCACCCTACCCTTCACCTGTTAACCCCTGCACCCTACCCTTCACCTGTTAATCCCTGCACCCTACCCTTCACCTGTTAACCCCTGCACCCTACCCTTCACCTGTTAACCCCTGCACCCTACCCTTCACCTGTTAACCCCTGCACCCTACCCTCCACTACGTGACTCATTCCGCACAGCATCTCCAGTTAAAATTTTTACCAAAAATGATCTGTATGCTTTTTTGCTTTGCTGTTTGTCTCTGCCCTATGTAAAGGGTCTTTGAGTACTTTGAAAAGCGCTATATACAATGAAAGTATTATTATACGTACGACAGCCTTACGTACGTTACGTACAACGGCACTACGTTTGAGGGCGTTACGTTTACGTGCCGTTGTGTGCGGCGCCGCTACGTACGACGGCGTTACGTAAGACGCCGTTACGTGAGACACCGTTACGTGCAACGCCGCGTTACGTAAGACGGCGCTACGTACGATGGCGTTACGTACGACGGCGCTACGTACGATGGCGTTGCGTAAGATGCCGTTACGTAAGACGCCGTTACGTAAGACGCCGCTACGTACGACACCGCTACGTAAGACGCCGTTATGTACGATGACGCCGTTACGTATGACGCCGTTACATAAGACGCTGTTGCGTACGACACCGTTATGTACGACGACGCCGTTACGTACAACGCCGTTACGTACAACGCCGTTACGTACGACCCCATTATGTACGATGTAAGACGCCGTTACGTACGACAACTTTAGGTAAAACACCGTTATGTACAACGTCGTTACGTTAGACGCCGCTACGTTAGACGCCGTTACGTTAGACGCCGTTACGTTAGACGCCGCGTTACGTACGACGCCACGTTACGTACGCTGTTACGTACGACGCCATTACTTTGTTACGCAACTTAACCAGTTCGCAGGTGTGCTCCAATATCTTATTATTGACGACTTGCTTTAAAAACGTTTATTGTTGGTCACTCGGCTTGTACATTTAAATGTACTAATATATTGACTTATATTTGCCAACTTTTGTTTACATTTAGCAAAGTAAATCACCATTCCGTTGGAACATCCACCGGCTGAGGACAATCCAATTAACCGAAGCTTGCTCTCGTTACCCCCGAGGTGTTCGGCCACCAGTGGCTCGGGTCGACGTCGGCACGTCATTAAGAAGAAGGAGACAGCTGACTGACACACGGTCGTCTCCGGAGGCACACGGAGCTTATCGGTGCGCTTTTCTTGTGCATACATGATTGAATTGCTCTTCCCTCTCTCTTCTCATTTCGTTTTTTTTTTTATTCCCTGTATAATGTAATTTCTTCTTGTTAATAAATCAATTGGCCCCCTGAAGGATTATTGAAAATGAATGAGATGCATGGGAAAGGTCTACATGTAAAGTTGTAGCCTGCGTATTGCTTTATGTGAGAATATGTTCTGTGGCAGGTCTACGCCACATATAAATAAGAAACGCAAACAAGATTGCAACTCATTATTACTGTTAGGGCCTCAAGGATGCACACATTTTTTTAACAATGAATACAAAAGAAAAACCCTTTTCTCATAAAACATTTGCAAAGCTGATTTTTTTTTAAACGCTTTGAAACCTGCAAAGCTCATAATTACTGACGTTGTTCTCTTTTGTGAGCACATTCAAAGCCCTCATTATATTCAAGGATGTAGAGATATGTAGAGTCAATGTGTGTATGATATTTGATGCTGCTGTTGACAGACACACAAATTGATCTCTAAGAGGATCAGAGAAACATAAAAAGGATTTTCCCTTCTGTTTGAAATTGTGTTATAATTATCGGATTTCCAAAATGGCAATTTGAACAATGGTCGTCTGCACAGGTATTGAATCATTTCTTGTTCGTACAAAACAGTCCATTGATTTTCTGTATAGCAACAAAACATTCTACTATACTTCCAGTTAGCATGTAATGTGGGACGAGGGCTCACTGGATTGACTTAGTAAACTCCTCCAAAGTCTACACTTGTTTAAAAACAAGAACATGTGAAGAGGCTCGTGTTCGCATTGGCGTCCCACAACACCTGCATATGATTATGACCAACCTGACAGCTCGGTGACGAGAGCGTCAGCTTGACGGCTCTCTGGGGCCCCCCGGTGCTTATCTTCAGCTTTCCAGCTGACAGATGCCGCCTGATGGGCCCCCGGGGGCCCAGTGGCTGTACACCAGTCCACAGCTTGTTCACACAAACACAGCAAAAGGAAAACCAGTAACAGCCTGGGATTCAGACTCTCGCGTGCAAACAAGCTTACTGGCTGAATCGTCAACGTGGCCATCGGATGATAGTCGTATCATTGGAAAGTGTCTGCACGTCATTTTCCGGCTCGTCGGCTTTGTTTACCGACGTCTCGTTGTCGACTCTTCCAAATGAACTCTTCGGAGGTGAGGCTTCTTGAGGTTATTGGCGGGTATCGGATGACCAATCGCCCAGCTTGTGAATTCTCAAATGTCCTTTTTTTGTCACTGCAGTTGCCAGTTTCCCGAAGCTCCTGTTGCCTTCAGCCTGCGAGAAAAACAACTAACCTGCCGCGTCGTCTCACATTCATCACTGTCCTGAGATCAGCAGCGGTGCTTTATTGCTCAGAACTTTAGTTCTCACTGTGATGGAAACAGAAATAAAGTTTCCTGCTGAAAAAGCATCAGACGCAACATATTTTAATCATTTTGATAGGCGTTTAAGGGTAGCACCACCTAATTGATATCTATCTGACATCTCTCTGTACATACATACATCCATCCCTCCACCAACAGTCCACTCGAGCGTTCATTAATCTCTCCATCTCTCCAGCCCTCTTTAGTCTAGTCTCCTCTCAACCCTCCATCTGCCATCAACCCGTTCATCCATCACACCGACAGCCTCTGAAGAGCCGGTGTATTCATCTTCACCTTTCCAACTCTAATTATCCACACAGTCGAGGCCCAAAGCACCAGAGCTGTTTGTTAGCAAGACAGACACCGAATTAGACTGGAAGGAAGACGTATCTTCAGTTGGGTTCGTTCTGTTTGGACCAAGGGGAATCTTTAGTAGAGCCCCGCCCTAAAGAGTCCCCTGCTTTATGGTCTGTCTGACTCTAAATGACCATAATTTACTAAATGAACATCATGCTGTATTGAAGAAGACTTGAAACTAGAGATTGAGACATAAACTCATGTTTACAATGTTTACTGAGGGAATACATCAAGAGAAGTAGAGTCATTTATATAGACTTCTATACAACCAGATGAGTCGCCCCCTGGTGGTCAGGAGAGAGAATGCAGCTTTAACACATGAAGCATAGACTTCTATACAACCAGAGGAGTCACCCCCTGGTGGTCAGGAGAGATAATGCAGCTTTAACACATGAAGCATATGCTTCTATACAACCAGAGGAGTCACCCACTGGTGGTCAGGAGAGAGAATGCAGCTTTAACACATGAAGCATAGACTTCTACACAACCAGCATATACTTCTATAAAACCAGAGGAGTCGCCCCCTGGTGGTCAGGAGAGAGAATGCAGCTTTAACACATGAAGCATATGCTTCTATACAACCAGAGGAGTCACCCCCTGGTGGTCAGGAGAGAGAATGCAGCTTTAACACATGAAGCATATACTTCTATACAACCAGAGGAGTCGCCCCCTGGTGGTCAGGAGAGAGAATGCAGCTTTAACACATGAAGCATATACTTCTATACAACCAGAGAAGTCGCCCCCTGGTGCTCAGCAGAGATAATGCAAGACACTTTTACAAGACTATAAACTCATGTTAACAATGTTTACTGACAGAATAAATCAAGAGAGAAGTTAGAAGAGTCATTTTTCCATAGACTTCTATACAACCATAAGAGGCGGCCCCGGGTGGCCATTAGAAAGAAGGTTTTAAAGAAAGTTGTATTTATTTATTTATTTACCAAGTGCCACAGAATAATTTGTAAATGTTCACGGAAGTTTTTACCAGAAGAACATTTACCACACTTGTTATGTAACTTCCATAACTTGGCGTCAGTTGAGTGCGTCACATGACAAAAGTAAGTTTAAATAAATCAACATTTACTTTTTGGGGATCACATGAAACACAAACAGCGGTCTCCTGGGTGAAAGTTGTGTGTTTGTTTGACACATCCATCACACCCCAACACTGCCAGTCTATGTGCACTTTGTCACTCTTTAGTCACCTGGCTTCCTCCTTTGCTCCCGTCGTAATTACCACGACCACTAGAGGTTGTTCAATAGATGATAATGGCCTAAAGACTACAAGGAGATGAAGCAGGAACCGTCTATCCCACATCTAAGATGCTGGAGACGCTTATTCCATCGGCTGATAACACACAGAGAGAGGTTAAACGGGTGGTATGTCTGCATTTCACAAAAACCCATGACACCATGAACAACATATTAATACTAAATGTGTGTCTGATTCTGTGTGACTGTGTTTTCAGCATTCAATATTTAATACGTCCTCCAGGTCATGTTGCCCCTGATGTTTCCCTTTGAGATCCCAGTTCATCAATATGGCCCTTTAATGTCTCTACCCACACACACACACACACACACACACACACACACACACACACACACACACTATAAATATTTCTCTCATAGTTAAACTGCAAAGACATGGTCGTATTATAACTGTTGTTATTGTTCACATACACACTCTTTCATTTGTAATGTTCAGTCTTTGTAAAGCCAACATCAGAAATATGACTTTGATTTTACTTTTGTTTCCCTAAACGCACACATACAAGTGCAAAATGCACAATAAAACCGAGACTTACTCAGGTAAACACACCTGCAGGTTAGAACAATTGAGAACATACCTGGTGCTCATGTGGTCTTTTTAACACAATATCCCCAACATGGTTAGTTAGATGTTAAAGCCGTAGAGATTAGTAATCACATATCAAAAGTACAACCAGAGGAGTCGCCCCCTGGTGGTCAGGAGAGAGAATGCAGCTTTAACACATGAAGCATAGACTTCTATACAACCAGAGGAGTCACCCCCTGGTAGTCAGGAGAGAGAATGTAGCTTTAACACATGAAGCATATACTTCTTTACAACCAGATGAGTCACCCCCTGGTGGTCAGGAGAGAGAATGCAGCTTTAACACATGAAGCATATACTTCTATACAACCAGATGAGTCACCCCCTGGTGGTCAGGAGAGAGAATGCAGCTTTAACACATGAAGCATAGACTTCTATACAACCAGATGACTCACCCCCTGGTGGTCAGGAGAGAGAATGCAGCTTTAACACATGAAGCATAGACTTCTATACAACCAGATGAGTCACCACCTGGTGGTCAGGAGAGAGAATGCAGTTTTAACACATGAAGCATAGACTTCTATACAACCAGATGAGTCACCCCCTGGTGGTCAGGAGAGAGAATGCAGCTTTAACACATGAAGCATAGACTTCTATACAACCAGATGAGTCACCCCCTGGTGGTCAGGAGAGAGAATGCAGTTTTAACACATGAAGCATAGACTTCAAACAAAAACGAGGCCTTGATGTGACGGCTTCACCGCCGACGGCGTTCGGTAATATGAGTATTTTATTAGACGAATGTGTGCTGAGCTTGAACAGAACCAGGGAGTGGATGTTTCCGTCCCCGTCGAGCCCCGGGGATGTTTCTCATTCAGCCATCAGAGGATAAAGTAGTTTGTCTGATTAGTCGAGTGTTTACCAGCCGGGCCTCGCTCCTGACAGAGCCCCTGTATCCGTCCACATATCGGTTTTAATTAACACTTCATCACAATTAGCTTTGTGATCAGCGTCGCAGTGGGAACACTCTCTCTCTCTCTCACACACACACACACACACATACACACACACTTTTATGCACGCACTCCTGTCAATGGCTGAAGAGCCCACGAAGGCGGCATGGTAGAATGTTTTCCATCGAGGTGCCCAGAGCCAAACATGAACACATAATGGAGGCCAGCTGACCTCTCCCCGCTACGCTACAGTGGAAAAGTCATGTTCTGCACACAGTTTGGAGTTCTGCGTGTCTGCTGAGCTGTTTTTTTTCATGTAAGACGACAGCGGAGGTCTGGGGGTCAGACCGGACGGAGGAGACAGACGGAGTCTTACATCTCAAGGCTTTGAATTCAAATGTCGACAACGTAAAGCACATTGCCGTGTTCAGTAAATGCTACTTATTTGCGATCAGTGTGCGAATACTACTAATATCTGCCGTCAAAAAAGGAATGAAATGCACGGACTTATTTTGAGTCATTCTTGTCAATCATGACTAAAATGTTACATTTTTATATATATATTTTTGATCGTTTCATTACAACGGAGCAGCTATATAGCTGAACATACACACAAAAGGTAAAAACGTTGAAAAATATAGATTGCATATAAGAAGTGGGCATCGTTACAAGGACGTCATTGGGTGTTTCGAAGCCTGGAGTTTGACCGGCCATCTTGGTTTTTCGGCATTCGCTATCTTGTTATATTTTGTTTAGATGACCAAAAATGTCATGAAGTGAAAGCACAATATGAAAAGGGTTAAAATTATAAAACGAAAACATGGACAACGCGGTGGTTGTGACCTGTCGATCACAAGTTAGCCCCGCCCTAATGCATACCCTGCTTTATGGTCTATTTCACTCTGAATGGGGATAATCATTTCATAATTTTCTCATAGACTTCTATACAATCAGACTTCTTTTTGCAACCAGAGGAGTCGCCCCCTGGTGGCCAGTCGAGAAAATGCCGGTTTAATTAAGGCGCTTCAGCATGGGCTTTGGATTTATACTTTTTTCTGCAGTTGACGGACTATTTTTTCGTTCAGTTCGGCAGTAATCACTTTTTTTTAAATGACCTTCTGGGCTTTCAAAGATTTCCAGGTAATAACAAAATCAGATGCTTAACTCTGTGACTCCATGTGATTATAATGCTCAAGAGAAAACTCAGCCTTTGAAGCGTGTATGATTATTTTTTTTCACTCCAAGATAAGACATGGTTCAATAAAATTAACAGTGACCTTAAACACATCCTAACCACTAATTTGCACGACAACACTACCAATACAATTGCATCTCCATTCAGACTGAAGGGCTCGTTAGCTCCATCCCATCGAGTATTGACACTGACACAATGGCTGGATGGACTGCTGAAAAGGAGGCTGATTGAGCTGATGGGGCTCACTGTTCTTGCTATGTAAGCCTCTTTAAAACACTTGAAAAATCATTCATGACAAACAGAATCAAAAAAGCTCCACTCATTTCATGCCTGATGCTGCACATGGAAAAAATACTTAAGCATTCAGTCAAAGCAGTGAGCAACGTGTGTCTGACGTGTACAATCTGTTTATTAAAGACGTGAGCACAGCACTACAATATATGTCCTTAAATATGTGACTAAACAAGTACAAGTTTCTTTGAATTTCACTCTTTTTTTCCCTCAAAGTGAATCTGGTTCACAGAGTTGACCAATGTGACCTAATGGGCCGTGAAATGACATAGATTTGCAAGATAATAGAGATTTATACAATTTATATTGGCTCCATCGAGGTAGTTTCCTTTTAATGGTGCCGTTCAAGGTCTTTGTATGCGATGCTGTAAATCAGAATGAATGCTAAGACATTGTCTTGGTTATTATACGGGGATTAATGTCAGATTGCTATCAATTTCTCGAGTTTTCTGTGATGGAAATTAGTGCTGGATTGAAACATAATATTCCTTGGATGTCACAGACTCACCTGTGTGAGAATGGTAGTACCATGCTCAATAAAGAAATGTGTAATAAAAAAATAATTGTATACACTTATTAGGTAATTAATGAAGAAAATAAGTGTTGCAGAGCTCATGTTACAAGATACACTTTTATTGAATGGCAGCATCATGAGTTACCCCAGGATGTTTGATTTACAGTCAATGTGATTTATTCATCTCTCTGGGGAAATTACATTTTTACACTCTATTATTATTATTATTATTATTATTCATGACGCACACACACATGCATGCACAGGTACCTACAGACGTGCATTAGTGGAGACGTGTCAGAGGAACGTGGAGCGTTGACCCGTTCACCATGCGGTTCCCTACGGACTGAGCTCCTGCTGCAGAGATTCCTAATTACATTAGCAGGGAACGTGTTTTTTTCATTATCACATATATCACAAATAATACATGAAACTGAAAGGTCCAGGCCAAGCGGAAACTCCGTGCTGTGGCAGGATGAGGTATTGCACATGTGGTATCACTTCCTGTTTGTTGCGCTAGAGAATACACACTATACATTAGGGTTGGGAATCACCAGAGGTCCCACGATTCGATTTTATCACAATACTGCGATACTATCACGATTCTGCGATATATTGAGTATTGCGATTTTATTCCCTTTTTTTCACCGCAAATTGTCCCCAAAGGAAAACTTTGTCAACATATTGTATGTAAGAAGATAACGTTTTCAGTCTGTTCATCTCACTTCAATCATTTTTATTGCAGAAAAATGTGATTGTCAAACTGACCAACACTTTCATAAATGTTGCACCTGACAAACTGAACTGCTTGTGTTACAGTCTGCATTGTCGCGTCATTCGAGCTGGACGCGCCAGAGAGGGGGCGGGGCTTATCTCTGTGGTTTATCTCCGTGCAAAGAGTTTCCATTTCTGCCGCCCACCATGAAAATAACTACTATTTCTGCGTTATACTTGTTGTGGAAATCCCAAAGAGGTCGGAGCATCAAACGCCGCCGTGTCTGGGTTCTTAATATTACTTCTCCAGGAACTGCGTCGGGATGACGGTGTTACGGATTAACAGGCGTCCGTGTTAACTGGTGACTTTCGGCCGGAAGTCACCAGTTAACACGGCCGCCTGTTAATCCGTAACACCGGCCGCTTCCAGCGCTACGAGAGCACCAGCAGCCAGTTTGATTCATGCTTGATTTAACGTCTTTGACCAGCGCCGTGTCGCGGACTTTGTCCTGCGCGCCGTGCAGCAGCTGTGCAGCAGCGCCGCTACGAGTGACAGGAAGTCCAGACGTTTGATTTACACGCGGACGCCGCATTTCTCATTTCTTTCTCCGATGAAAAAGATCGATACTTGGCTTCCGTGTATCGATACAATATCGCCACGCAAACTATCGCAATACTATACTGAATCGATTTTTTCCCCCACCCCTAGTATACATGCAGTTTTTTTTGTCAATTTTATTGTCTTCAAACCTGTTTTTGTACCTTTGACTTCCTGTCAGGTGGAAAACATATTTAGATGATTTTGTATACATTATTATCAAAATGAGAGAAACGATGGCACCGGATTTTGTAAACATCAAAGGGACTTTATGGAGTCACTTTGGCCACAGCTGAACACAGTGTGTGTGTGTGTGTGTGTGTGTGTGTGTGTGTGTGTGTGTGTGTGGGGTGTCGGTGTGTTTACTGTCATTACTACTGCTGCTAATTGCTAGGAGAGAGAATAACAAAGTATTTTGCATGTGTGTCTGTGTTCGTGTGTCTGTGTACGTGTGTGTGTGTGTGTCCATTAGTCACTGTCCTGTCATTAGCACTGCTGCTAATTGCTAGCATCCAGCGTAATGGAGAGCTCCCTCTGGACTGGTTAACGCCCTCAGACTTTGGGGGTTTCTGTGGACCCGGCTGAACCCGGCCGCTGCAGAAAGCGGAGAATGAAACAATACCGTAGGTGAGGGACGGTTAGGCCCCGCAGTACTTTTTATGTGCAGGCCCCCCCATCACAGTCCCAGTAACACATCGCTTTATTTCACTCTGCGGGTCACGATCACGCTCCAGTGCTGCAGCTCCTGACTCCACGCAGGTGCTCAGTTTCATACTAACGAGAGAGATGAGGCACAGTATCGCTTTGGAAATGTCCCTCGATGTGTTTACATGCAGAGATTCACCTCTGTGGTAATTGAAATGCTAAGAGGAATCACACACACTCTCTCTCTCACACACACACACACACACACACACACAGAAACATTGATGAAAGGGAGAGTCGTGGCAATACATCTTATACATACAAGAACTCTATTACACCGTCTCCTTGCAATTAGAGTCAATATGATGGAGTACACACACACACACACACACACACACACACACACACACACACACACACACACACACACACACACACACACACACACATCACTTTATTTGCCATTGAGTTAGTTAACCTTATTTGCTTTGCTCAGAGGAACTCTCCATGGTCCCTTCTCAATCAACAAGCATTGATCTGCCCTGTGTGTGTGCATACATGACATTTCAATGTGATTATATAGTGTGTGTGTGTGTGTGTGTGTGTGTGTGTGTGTGTGTGTGTGTGTGTGTGTGTGTGTGTGCATAAGTCGATGCGGAATTCCTTTTTAATTCATGTGCAGATTTGCAGTTCTTTCCAGCTACTATATGTGGGAGGAGTTAGTTTTAACGTCCACACCGACGTTTTTCCAGGCGGGAAAAGAAAAAACGGCATAGGCCTCGATAAGTGGTGTTTAATTTCAACACGTTTTGTCTTCGCTTGCAGCCGTTGTGCAGGTAGATTCTGCATTTTATAATTCCACAACTGCTGAAACGCACGCGAGGAAAAAGTATTAATCGAACACTTTGTGACAATGGAACCCTCTACTTCCTGTTCACCCTGGAACATGAATACCAGTGTGTGTGACGCTCATGAAGTTTGCTTCCTTAAGATTTTAGTTCCAAGTTCAAGTTGGACTTCATCCAAAATCAAATGAAGAAAATATGCTTTTCCCCCCCAAAAAAACATTTGAACTACACAACAATACTACGCCTGTAATTGTGATTCGAATGTCTCTCAAAGTCGGATTCAGAAGTAAAGAGTGCATCTGTTCTGTGAGTCAGACAGCTGATCTCTCAAAGGCTTCAAACAGCCGCTGTTGTCGCGGATCGGCCTTTAGCGCGCCGGCCAGGAGGGAATTGAACCTGCGGTTCAGTCAGTGTTTGTGGCCTCGCTCTGCTCATCGAGCCGCTTGCTTTTAGTGACTGTGTGTTCAGCTTTAAAGTTCTGAGCGGGGCCGTGTGTGTGTGTGTGTGTGTGTGTGTGTGTGTGTGTGTTTACTGTCATTACTGCCTACGCTAATTGCTAGCAGAGGGAATAATGAAGTAGTTTGGATGTGTGTGTGCATCCTCTATCGTTTTGCTGTCGTTAGCACGGATGCTGGTATGTGTGTGTGTGTGTGTGTGTGTGTGTGTGTGTGTGTGTGTATCCACGCGCGCACCATAAGTCACTGTCCTGTCATTAGCACTGGTGCTAATTGCTAGCAGACAGTGTAATGGAGTGGTCCCTCTGGACTGTTTAACACCCTCAGACTTCAATACAGTGTGTGTGTGTGTGTGTGTGTGTGTGTGTGTGTGTGTGTGTGTGTGTGTGTGTGTGTGTGTGTGTGTGTCTCTTCGCTCCAAACAAATGAGGTAAATACTCAGTCAGAGTGTCTCCTTCCTCTCCATCAGACCTAATTGGATGTAAATTAAAGAGGGACGTCAACGTGAGATCTTCACATGAGAATCAGCACATTGAGTTCTCGGTCACGTTTAAAAAGTTTACTTCATGAAACTTAAACGTCCCTCAAAGTCTCAGTTGAACAGAAGTTAGTGAGTCTTCTCGGGAGACGTAATATGTGAGTGCTTTACAGCTACAAGAAGTGAGTCCTACGCATCTGATTGGACCGCTGATAAATGGGCACCAATATCCAAAAACACATCTCTTCCCATCTTTTCATATTCCTGTTCGCGACTATGAGCCACAAATGTGTCTTTTATACGACGGTGTGGCTCGCTAGTTACGTCCATTTAAACGTGTTTCAGAAGAGAAAAGACTGAATTTAATGTAAATAATTTAAAAAACTCTGATACTGATTTATAAACATGTTCAACAGATAAATTCACATTCAAAAGGGACAAATATGGAAGCCACTGTGATGACAAAAATGAAGATCCTGTGAGTCAGGATATAATTTTAGATACTAAGTCGAAATTATGAGATAGTTAAGTCATAATTATGACTTACATGATCTTCATTTTTTTTTCACAGTGGTAGAAATGGGCTTCCATGGAAGAACAGGGTTAGGAAACCTAGAAACATACTTGTGGCATGAAGGTTTTCTCTTGACCTTGGTGAAAGAGGTTTGGCATAACAACAGAAACTCAAGGGCCACTTGTTCGCTTTTTCTTTTGGTGCTTTCAACCATCTCACACAGTCTTCATCTTGACAATAAAAGCTTCATTCATGAGCCGACATTGAAAAAAAAGGGCTAAAAAGGCGCTTATTGTAACAATTGTCAACAACAACGCCATCT
>NC_136593.1:3733504-3763504 GCF_910589615.1 Taurulus bubalis | reverse complement strand
AGGAGTTAGAACATGAAATATCACAGGGGGCTGTTTTTTTTCTTGTTTTTTTTCCAACTTGGCAGAAGCCGCATTTTTTTTAAAGACAAAGAAGAGAGGTCTGATCGTTTCATCAGCTGATGATATTATAAACAAAGAGCAACAATGCTGTTTATATTCTCTGACCTAGAAATAAGCTGGAGAGTCGCCACCCCTTCAGTTTGAATACACATGAGACACAAGAGCTCTGCTTATATCTCCTTTTTCTTTAGTCTCTGGTCTAATCCACTCTTCTTCTTCTTCTTCTTCTTCTTCTTCTTCTTCTTCTTCTTCTTCTTCTTCTTCTTCTTCGTGTGTTTTTTATGTGTGTGTAGGTTTTGTGGAGAGGTCAAGCGGCTCTCTGAGACGTAAGTGGCGGTGGCAGCTCGTCTGGGTCCTCTCCTCACCTTGTCTCCTCACCTTGTCTCCTCACCTTGTCACCTCACCTTGTCGCTCGCCCTTCCGTCTGTCGAATCCTCTCTCGCTCCACGTCTTTCCTCTCGGTCGTTCCAGAGCGGCGCTCTGACCTTTATTTCACCTCCCTCCATGAGAGCTTCCAGGTAGCCTGTCGCACACATGGCACACACACTTTTAATGTCTCCACAGCAGCTCTGGAGTGTACTGGAAGTGACATTCTCTCTCTCTGTCTTCTTTCAGTATTTGCGACATCGTTTATGTTTCCTCTCAACGTATTTTATGGGGTAATGTCATGCATCGTCTCAGAAACCCAACGGATCGATGCACGCATTGATTGACTGATCGACCCGCTGGATCCGTCTGGTTTCACACAGAGCCGACTGCTGCTCGTTCCCTCTGCTCTTCATCCAGAGATGTCATCTATTCTCACGGTACAACAGCCCCATCATGCTCAGCATAAAGGACTGAGAGGAGAACATTATTGGGCTGAGCAGGCGGGGATGGAGATGACTGCATTTATCTGCATCTGCTGGAGAGAGAGAGAGAGAGAGAGAGAGAGAGAGACCTAGACAGAGAGAGAGAAAGACGAGATCTAGAGAGAGAGAGAGAGAGAGAGAGACCTAGAGAGAGAGAGAGAAAGACGAGATCTAGAGAGAGAGAGAGACCGAGAGAGAGAGAGAGAGACGAGACGAGACCTAGAGAGAGAGAGAGAAAGACGAGATCTAGAGAGAGAGAGAGAGAGACCTAGAGAGAGAGAGAGAGACGAGACGAGACCTAGAGAGAGAGAAAGACGAGATCTAGAGAGAGAGAGAGACCTAGAGAGAGAGAGAGAGAGAGAGAGAGAAAGACGAGATCTAGAGAGACCTAGAGAGAGAGAGAGAGAGAGAGAGAGAAAGACGAGATCTAGAGATACCTAGACAGAGAGAGAGAGACCTAGAGAGAGAGAGAGACCTAGAGAGAGAGAGAGAGAGAGAGAGAGAGAGAAAGACGAGATCTAGAGAGACCTAGAGAGAGAGAGAGAGAGAGAGAGAAAGACGAGATCTAGAGATACCTAGACAGAGAGAGAGAGACCTAGAGAGAGAGAGAGACCTAGAGAGAGAGAGAGAGACCTAGAGAGAGAGAGAGATGAGACCTAGAGAGAGAGAGAGACCTAGAGAGAGAGAGAGACCTAGAGAGAGAGAGACCTAGAGAGAGAGAGATGAGACCTAGAGAGAGAGAGAGACCTAGAGAGAGAGAGACCTAGAGAGAGAGAGAGATGAGACCTAGAGAGAGAGAGAGACCTAGAGAGAGAGAGACCTAGAGAGAGAGAGAGATGAGACCTAGAGAGAGAGAGAGACCTAGAGAGAGAGAGAGAGAGAGAGACCTAGAGAGAGAGAGAGACCTAGAGAGAGAGAGAGAGAGACCTAGAGAGAGACCTAGAGAGAGAGAGAGAGAGAGAGACCCAGAGAGAGACCTAGAGAGAGAGAGAGAGAGAGAGAGACCCAGAGAGAGACCTAGAGAGAGAGAGAGAGAGAGAGAGAGACCTAGAGAGAGACCTAGAGAGAGAGAGAGAGAGAGAGAGAGAGACCCAGAGAGAGACCTAGAGAGAGAGAGAGACCTAGAGAGAGAGAGACCTAGAGAGAGAGAGAGAGAGAGACCTAGAGAGAGAGAGAGAGAGAGAGACCTAGAGAGAGACCTAGAGAGAGAGAGATGAGACCTAGAGAGAGAGAGAGAGAGAGACCTAGAGAGAGACCTAGAGAGAGAGAGACCTAGAGAGAGAGAGAGAGAGACCTAGAGAGAGAGAGAGAGAGAGAGAGAGACCTAGAGAGAGACCTAGAGAGAGAGAGACCTAGAGAGAGAGAGAGAGAGAAAGAGAGACCTAGAGAGAGACCTAGAGAGAGAGATCCCAGACCTAGAGGCTGTAATGGGCGTTACATACCGGGAAATAACTGCTGAATTGCTGAGGAAAAACTTCAACTCGAAAAAATAGTTTTCCATATCATGTTTCCACCTGCTGGTCGACCTTCACGCAGGATGATGGACGAGCAGAGTCGGACACAGAGGACTGATTTTGCATCCGTCTGACGGCCCCGTTTACATTTCCATGTCTTGAATCGTGGCAGGACTATTGGTGTTGTGTTTTCTATCGGTGGAATAAAACACATGAAAAGTACACTCAAAGTACTTCCGTGTGGATTAGAGTATATCTCCACATATCCAGAGGCTGAGTCGAGGTGATCTTACATCTTCTTTGTTATGATCTGCTAATAAGTGGCGTGGTGGTTGGGTCATACATTGTCTGGTGCGAATGCTGCGTCGACTTTCCACCACAGGTTCTGGATTACTCGACACCCGTAGGTTACACAACATGAAGCAACAGGTGCATATGAAGCATGTAAACATAAAGTTGTTTTTGGTTCTGAAAGTCAGCAACAAATCCCGTGGTTTGTAGAAATGTGCGAAGACAAGGTTTTGAAATGTGGATGAATGGTTTGTAAAGCTCTCTGTTGGGTCAACGTTTATTTCATTGTCTGTTCAAGCTGAAATGTGATGTGTTGTTTAATTGGTGTGTCAGTATGGATGTGGGATGTTTCCTGAGAATGTTTGTGTGTCTATTTTGGTTACTTTGGAGTTGAGTTTGGCCGTGAATGTTGACGTGTGTGTGTGTGTGTGTGTGTGCTGTGTGTGAGTTCCTGCCTGTTTAGCTAGCTACGTCAAGTGTAGCCGCCATTTTGTGAAGGGATTCGGTTTTGTGTTTGGGAATATATATATATATATACATATATATATATATATATATATATATATATATATATATATATATATGTATATATATATATATGTATATATATATATATGTATATGTGTGTGTGTTTATGTTTTGAAAATGAAAACTATCGCATGTAATGTACTAGCTAAGTACTGTGGGTAAACTGGAATGGAAGTGTGACATGTATGTGCCATGTATGTGCCATGTATGTGACATGTATGTGACATGTATGTGCCATGTATGTGACATGTATGTGCCATGTATGTGCCATGTATGTGACATGTATGTGCCATGTATGTGCCATGTATGTGACATGTATGTGCCATGTATGTGACATGTATGTGACATGTATGTGCCATGTATGTGACATGTATGTGCCATGTATGTGCCATGTATGTGCCATGTATGTGACATGTATGTGACATGTATGTGCCATGTATGTGCCATGTATGTGACATGTATGTGACATGTATGTGCTATGTATGTGCTATGTATATGACATGTATGTGACATGTATGTGACATGTATGTGCCATGTATGTGACATGTATGTGACATGTATGTGCCATGTATGTGACATGTATGTGACATGTATGTGACATGTATATGACATGTATGTGACATGTATGTGCCATGTATGTGACATGTATGTGACATGTATGTGCCATGTATGTGACATGTATGTGCCATGTATGTGCCATGTATGTGCCATGTATGTGACATGTATGTGCCATGTATGTGACATGTATGTGACATGTATGTGCTATGTATGTGCTATGTATATGACATGTATGTGACATGTATGTGACATGTATGTGACATGTATGTGACATGTATGTGCCATGTATGTGACATGTATGTGCCATGTATGTGACATGTATGTGACATGTATGTGACATGTATATGACATGTATGTGACATGTATGTGCCATGTATGTGACATGTATGTGACATGTATGTGCCATGTATGTGACATGTATGTGACATGTATGTGCCATGTATGTGCCATGTATGTGACATGTATGTGCCATGTATGTGACATGTATGTGACATGTATGTGACATGTATGTGCCATGTATGTGACATGTATGTGACATGTATGTGCCATGTTTGTGCCATGTATGTGACATGTATGTGACATGTATGTGCCATGTATGTGCCACCGTCAGACCGCAGCTTCAGCGCATGTTCGCCTGAAGGATGTTGTTCTTGCTGGCTGCAGACTTTGACAACTCATTGCTGCAACTTTTGTCATTAGACAACTTTTAGAGGTTGTTCGTCAAAACAACTTTACAGTAAAAATAAAAAGGAAGTAAAGTAAAAGACGTTTTAGCTTTATAAAGCAACGGCAAAGTAAAGTTGCTTTGTTTCCACTTGACTAATAGTGAAAAACTTGACAATCTATTTATTGAGGGGTCTGGATCTCCAAAGCTCTGGCGCTAGTATCAGGCGTCATTAATGTGCCTCTTTTTAGCCGGTATCCGTGAGGTGAGAGCGTGTTCACTTGCAACGCGGCGGGTTTGGAAGCCAAGCGCATGCAACATCATCTCAAGCGCATTTATCAGGAATTCACATTGATCCGATCCTCAAGAGTAAGGTCCATGCAACCGATGTATTCTCTTTTAAAATACATCAATGCTTCTCGTCCTGGTTGGAGGTTCAGAGAGATGAGCAGCAGGTGGGATCAATTTTTATCTTTTTTTGGGAGGTGGAGGCCGGTTGAGGGGTTGTTTTATCCACTGGCTTGTCCAGCAGTGTTGTGAGTTTGATACTTGATGCTTAATTCATTGTTCAGATCCACACGCTTAGAGAAGTCCTCCCTCTTCATCCAGAAGGCCAAAAGGCAGAATAAAGTTGCACAGTTACAGCAACATGTCTACAGCAGCAACATGTTCTTTTTTGTTCTATCAGCTTCTGTTTATGAATCCTTGGCTCTGATTGGTTGTTTTGAATTTTGGGAATGCCATTTGGGAGGCGGAGGAACCTTCATGTTTCACGTATTATCCGTCTCATGTGCTCTTGAGAGCATAAAGTGACAGTTTTGAGCAAATCGGACTAAAAGTTGCTCTTACTAAAGTTACCAACTGCAGCTGCTGACTAGACTGCTGCAACTTTCCTGTATCATTAACAGGTATACACAACACACACTTCTTAACCAAGGGTGCACTGACACACACACAAACACACACAGAAATGCGTACAGTATATTTAGTTATTGACGTCCAGCACAACATCGTTGACATTCAGTCCTCATTCTGTCCTCAGTGTACAGACCTGCAGCCTCAAGTAATACTGAACCAGAGAGAGAGAAGCTGCATCACAAGCAGGTGGATGCATCAGTTATTTAAAGTGATACTGTACCCAAACCATCACACCTGCATCTCATGTAGAATAATGTCCTCCTCATGGTCAGCTTCAATAGATTTGGGATTATTGTAGAAAATAAAAAATGGTCCCGATACTTAAACGAACCCTTTTACAGATACTGAAATATTTAATTGTATGTAAACGATGAATCCTCCATGCACACCAAAGTTAGTCACTGACTTACACTAGGTCCTGTGCTTTCAACCAGTTTTCTTCACCTTTATATGCTTCCGTTAGTCAATATTATATCAGAAAACACTCCATAGACTTTCATTGTTATGCAGATGATACCCAATTATATCACATGCCACATGTTGCTCAAAATCCTTTCAGAAAACAACAAATTCAGTTTTTTATTGTCAACTTTATATGAAAAATATTGCCCAACATAAATATCATGTTTATTTATGATGAAATATATTTGTCATATTATATATATTTTTAAGAAAATCACATTTTCACATTATCCATTTTGAGTCTTACATACAGTGGTCCCTCGTTTATCGCGGGGGATACGTTCTAAAAATAACCCGCAATAGACGAAAGCCGTGAAGTAATCAGCTTTATATTTTACAATTATTATACATGTTTTAAGGCCGTAAAACCCCTAACCACACACTTTTATACACTTTTCTCAGACAGGCATTAACATTTTCTCACATTTCTCTCAAAGTTCAAACTTTCGCAGATTTAAAAAAATAAGTACAATATTAGTGAATGAAACCAAAGATCAAAACCTGTTTTCAAGCCCAAACATTTTTAACAAATTTAATTTTAATGATCAATCTACGAGGTTTGACACATAAGAAATTATTACCAGTACCTCACGCGTATTTTATTTTGACGGTGCCTTTTTGTCCTGGCGCCGCTCCGCTGTAACGTCTTTTTCCTCTGAAGGTGCAGGTGTTTTTTCCCCGAGTGCAGAACATAGTTATGGATAGTTGTTGGCACTGTTTTTTCTTCTGGGCGAGAACACACAGATGTGTGTTCAGGACGCCGAACACAATGCGCGTTCATACTGTACACTGTAAAAAAAAACATGCAAAATTACACACAAAAAAAGCTGCGAGGCCGCGAAAGGTGAACCGCGTTAGATTGAGGGACAACTGTATGATCGATTACAAATCTGTAAGGACTTGAACTTCTTGAAGAGAATAAAACTGTTTCTGAATATTTCACTTTTTTTTATTATGCCTGCATGCAGTGATTGGCAGGCTAATCTTCATGAATAATAACGCTTCCTAAACCTTACTCCCGAGGTTTACAGGACGACCTTGTGTTTCTGGCGGAGCCCTCTGCATCGGGGATGAACGTTGTCGCTGAAATAAATGAGCGAGCAGAACGGGCTGTTTTTCACTCAGTGTTTGTGTCAATCTGAACATGACGGATGTCTCGCATTCTGTTCTGAATGTGGTTTAAATCTTAAGTAGAACTAAAGCTTTGAAGCAGTTTGGATCAATGTGATATATAATGTGGCTGCCAGGCTTCAGCTGCAGCACAAAGATAAAATATAAAGACTATAAGGAACCGCCAAACTTTTATGATAAATGGCACATCTTAGTACCACACACACACACACACACACACACACACACACACACACACACACACACACACACACACACACACACACACACACACACACACACAAACACACACACACACACACACACACACGTTTCTCTGCAGAAACGCTTCCCTCAGCATGTAGCTCAGAGTAATTAGCTAAGATCTCTCACCCTCTCTCTCTCTCGCCTCTTTACTTCCTCATGCTCTCTTGCTCTGTCTCCATCTTTCTTTCAGCAGACACATTTTGTTCATACATCGCCCGTCTAATGTCACAGAGACGTCACATGGGAGACATCAATCCCTGCTTCAGCCTTTAGAATCCAGCATGTGGGACCGAGGACATTTGATGATGATTGCAAAAAAGACTCTCAAGTCTTTGCAGTAGCTTCCAGTCAGACATTGTTTTTAGCTTTGTATATCTAAATGTACTGCTATTTCATATTGCAGCTAATCATTGGGCTTTGACCTTCCGGTCCCTGAAATGCTTTCAATCTGAATAATCAACAGGAAGTGTGCTAAAAGAGGCCTGGTCACCGCCAGAAAGTGGCACAGCTAATTATATTCAACACTAGCTAGTTAATGATGTCTCTGGCGAGCTAACGGCTAACGGTTAAAGGCTAGCGGCTGGGAACATGCAAGCTCTCTCAGCAACGATACCTCTCACATATTATTTATATTTTTGTCGGGCTATGAAGCAAATGTTAAATAGTGGCCTTTTGGTGAAATTGTATACTTTTTTTGGTCCATTAACTTCTCAGTAAGAACACTTTATTAGCCATTGTTCAAACCATTAAGTCCACACGTTATTTTTCACTTATGCGAACAGGCTTGGCCGAGGTCTGCGCTCTCCCAGTGTACTTCATAGACCATCGTTCACTTCAATGCTGAAGAAGTCAGTCCTAAAATCTGACAAAATGAGTCAGCATTTTTGCACTTCTCAAAAAGATTGTTGGTTTGATGCCTGAAATAAGTTCAACGTTTTGTTCTACGACATAAAATACGTCAGTAAATAGACAAACTCTTGTGAATTTTGAACCTTTGCGTGTACTAAAGTGGGCGGTTGCTAACAAGTGACTAAATGACATCAGAAAAAACATCATCAAAAAAACACCAGCTCAGTGTTGGTGACATGAAGTCACGCCACCGTGGTGTAGATTGTAGCCTAGCGTTAGCTTGCTAATTCTGGAGATTGTATTTACACTTAAAAAATCATGAAAGAGCATGTTGAAGGTTATCTTACTGGCCAAAATGTGTAAATATCATAAATATTTGTTTGACACAGAGGTATTTTGGCCGCCAAGTCTTCGTCGTCCCTGCAGCACTCGACCCAATAAACTCTCTCAGTGCTGGCTGAAGCTATGCTGTGATTGGCCCGGCTCCATTCAAGGGCGGGACATAGTGAAGGGTCAATCAGTGCTGTGGAAATGTGCGTTATGCTATAAGTCTTCACTGGCCTTCATTGACAACTTATCACAGAGAACAGTGTGAATCCTACAGAACCAGGATGTGGAACAGCGAGAAGGACGAACTCTTTAAAAACTCTTACACACACACACACACTTACACACTCATACCTGCCGTCCCCTCTCAATTGACCTCACCTTGTTGAACCGGCTGACTACTTATCAATACTCCGCCCCCATCATATTTATCAATACTCCTCGCTGCTTGATAACATCATCAGATTCACTAATCGATACCCGCCACTGGTGTATCAAATTATAGCTCTGTTATCAATACCCGAGAGAGTGTGTGTATTCAATTAGAAAGGAGGGCGGATCGATAGCCTGCAGCCAATCCTGAAGCCTCGTCAATGCTCGCTGCCGTCCTGACGAATGGCAACACACACCGATCAATAGGTTTTGCTGAGGATGGTGGACCAGCAGCCGGCTGAGACCAGAGAGGATTCACTTATTTGCAGGAACAAAAGGAGCAAGTTTCTTTTTTTTATACGTCAAATTCATAAACTTACTCCAGTCAATATGTTAATAAATGTGCAACCAGTCAGAAGTTCTGATGAAAATGTTTGTTTGAGTCCCAGAATGTCTTCTTTGTTATCTTTTTATGTCTTTTATGTCTGCATTTTGCATTTTTTGTAGTTTGCCCCAGCAATTGTGTTGCCATTTTTCGGCAACTTTTCAGTGGGATTGCTGATGAGTTTACGCCATCAACTTTTGGACACCATCACTTGTGTCGAACGCTTGTGTTCTTTGCCGATGTGAGAGGTTGGAGGATGTCGTATGTGTTGCCCTCTGAGGCAAATTTGCAATTTGTGATTTTGGGCTCCACAAAATAAATTGAATTGTCAGGAAGAGCAACCAGATCGAAGCTTCGAATGATCAATTTCTGCACGTCTCATTTAAAATTCTGCAACGTAGAAACTCTTCAGTGCAACTTGGAGGCCGTGATTGATTGGTGTGGGACCGACAGTCACGTGGAGCGGATCGCCTGCCAATCAGAAGATCGGCGGTTCGATTCCACGTCTCCTCGGGCGATACGCACCCCAGATTGACTTGGATGCTTTAGTTTCTCTTTCTTTTTTTTGTCATAGTTTTTGTCTCCAACATTAACTCTTAACACAGAACTGGGCTAAAATCAAGGTAAACATAATTATTATAGAAAGCCAAAATATTTTAACTCCATGTGAACTGTGTATGAAGCTTAAATTGCTTTGTTCTTTACTTTTTGTTTTAATCAAACACAATCTGTTAAGTCGCTGGTCCACCTTCAATGACAACAACCCATCCCTGGTATGTAAAGTTAATACCTGAACACATTTGTGTCAAAGCTCCGCCCCCTGACCTGGCTCACCTGAAGTAAACCAAGAAATGCAGGTTATTGTCGTTCATTGAGACGAGGCACGGACACAGAGAGAGAAAACAAGATCCACCCTCGGATCTAAATTTCTGACGGAGAACAAGCAGAACAGAAAGTTGAACAGAGTTATTGAAAATGTATTTTCAGGCTGCCATAAAAAAAATCTGGCCAGAGACAGCAGATGAAAATTAGCCTCTCTGGCTAACTCTGGCTCACTTACAGTGCTACTGTTGATTAGTGTGCATTGTCCCTGCAAAATATACAAATAAATAAAGTAAAAAATAGCACAAAATACAAATATGAACCTGAAGATGAGCATGATATGTCCCCTTTCATGCAGAAATCAGAATACAATACTTAAAATACTAGTTTTCCTCTCCAGAGAATCAGAAAATTGTTATGTTTAATTTAAAAGAAAATCTGGACTAAATGTCACTATTGGATTTGTACTTATAAAGTTATACGTTCAATGGCAGTGGACGACCATTTGTGTAGTTGCTGTCTTTGTTAACGCACACAAAGTAAAGAGGACTTGTACATATTGTACATGATGTACATAATACATAATGTATTATATAACCTTGTGTAGTTATTACCAACTTTAAGTTGCATAAATATCTGATAGTACTTTTGAATTGGAATGAGTATTTTCTGTATATTGTAGTCTTTTGTTATCACTTTCTAACCATCAATAAGAAGAATAAATCGATCCTACTCTATATTACTTAGTATACTTTGATAAAATATACTTGAATATGTGTTGTGTTAAACTTAGGTTGTATGGACATCAGTTTATACTGTAGCACTTTCTGTTTCCCTTGTGGTTCATTACATGTGATCCTAATCTGAAAAGCTGCCGTTGGTCCTGAGTAACCGGTCGCTCCACCCGGGTCATTAAACTCTCATGTTTCTACTGAACTCTTTGTCTTTAACCAGTTACAGAAAAGGCACACAGCAGTTTGCATATCATGTGTGGATTATACATGACTAGAAACTCAGTGAATGCACAATATCTCAATAACCGCCTGTTACACTGAATTAATATTCTGTGGATATTCATGTTCCCCAAAATGATGAACCCTGTCGTGACTTTTACTCAAGCACCACCTTTGGACACATTTTTCAGTCTTTATGTGAAAAAAAAATGCATTATGATTTGGACACATGTCAGTGTTTGAGCTCTGCAAAGCAAGTCCTTCCTCCCTGCTGCTGTCAGGCTGCACAACAAACTGAGCTAAAAACAAAACACTTCAATCACTTTTTGGTCACTTTAACCACTTTAACTGGTGCAGTATGAGCACATTTTTAAATACTTGTTTACTCTGTCTGTATATATAATAGTGTTATTGTGGATTTTTACTGTTTACTATATTTACTACTTGCTTCTTATTTTACTACTATCTCTCGCTGCTGTAATTCTGCAATTTCCCCACTGCGGGACTAATAAAGGATTATCTTATTTTATGATATAAAAACTGCAAAAAGCGTGGAGAGATAGCGATATATAGTTAATTGAGGACATGCATGCTCCCCAGAGGATGAACATTGTCCATTGTGGAGCCTCAATGGCATGTCCTCTGGCCAAAATGTGACTGTGTGTGCAGACAATCATAATCTGTGTTTGCGATGAAATATTCTGAGCACATTCGTGAGGATGAGCCCCTTTTTATTTTCTAGAGCCTATGACTTTTCTGAAAGCCTTGCCTTTTTATATAAGAGACCTTCTATCAGTCACACGCATCAGGTGAAAACTAAGAGTAACTCCACACTGGAATAAAAAGAAGAAACAAGCTCCACCCCTTCATATGACTCACCTGAGCGGAGACAGAGGAGGAAATGCAGATTGTTGTTTCTGCCAGTAAGAAAAGACTCAGACGCTGAGAGACAGCATGCCAGGACGTCTACTGGGAAAAGAGCTACAGGAAGACCGGGATTACAGTGAGTACTGGGATTCTGGAAGTGGATGAGCGTTGAAAAGAATACAGACAGAAGAAGAAGAAGTCTAGAAGTGAAAGTTCTTTCAGATCTGCTATTTCCATCTTCACTTTGACGGAAAATGGCTTCACAGACTCTCTGCAGTCTGCACTCTGAGAAACTCAGACTCTTCTGTCTGGACCATCAGCAGCTGGTGTGTCTCGTCTGCAAAGATTCAGAAGCACACAATAACCACAGATTCAAACCCATCGATGAAGCTGCTAAAAATCTCAAAGAGGAGCTCCAGAGATCCCTGGAGCCCGTAAAGGAAAAACTGAAGCTGTTTGAACAAGTTAAAGGAAACTGTGATCAAACAGCAGAACACATGAAGGTCCAGGCCCGACGAGCAGAGAAAACGATTAAGGAGCAGATTAAGAAGCTTCACCAGATTCTAGAGGAGGAAGAGGAGGCCAGGATCTCTGCTCTGAGGGTGGAAGAGAAGCAGAAGAGTCAGATGATGAAGGAGAAGATGGAGGCTCTGAGCAGAGAGATAGCAGCTCTTTCAGACACAGTCAGAGCCACAGAGGACGAGCTGAGAGCTGAAGACGTCTCATTCCTCAACAACTACAAGGCTGCAGTGGAACGAGTCCAGCAGCGCCCCCTGCTGGAGGATCCACAGCTGCTCTCAGGAGCTCTGATAGACGAGGCCAAACACCTGGGCAACCTGACCTTCAACATCTGGACCAAGATGAAGGACCTGGTCTCCTACACTCCTGTGGTTCTGGACCCAAACTCTGCTCATCCAAAACTCATCCTGACTGAAGATCTGACCAGTGTGAGACGAGGAGAGAGACAGAAGCTTCCTGATAATCCAGAGAGGTTTGATTTCTTCGTGTCTGTCCTGGGCTCTGAGGGGTTTAACTCAGGGACTCACAGCTGGGACGTCGAGGTTGGAGACAGTCCATGGTGGGCCTTGGGTGCGGCAGCAGAATCTGCTCAAAGAAAAGGAGAACTAGCTTTACAGTCCGGATTATGGAGAATACAGTTTCAAAAACAGGTATACACAGCGCGCTCGTTCCCTGGTCCGGAGGTTGTTCTCTCAGTGAAGAAGCTCCAGAGGATCAGAGTCAAACTGGACTGGAATCGAGGAGAGCTGTCATTCTCTGACGCTGACACTAATGCACACGTACACACGTTCACGCAAACCTTCACTGACAAGTTGTTTCCGTACTTTAACACAACGATTGGATTCCCACTGAAGATATTACCGGTGGATGACTCTGCAGCAAGCAAAGGGTACAGCAAGTGGTGGCCTTTCAGGTAAAAGCAGTGAAACAGAAGTTAGAGCGTCTAAGACGTGTTCCTCAGTGAAGAGGAATGTTTAAGCGACAAGAGGGATTTAAATCAAATCCTTTGCATTTGATTGGAGTGCTATAAAGTAGGTGTGCTTTAGACTGTAGTGTATCTCCAATGTAGACCAAGGTTGATGATTGAAGTGGGATAACATGATTTTACTGGTTAAAATGCTGTATTAACTTACATATTTTGTTTTCTAGGAAGAAAGGAAAAAAAAAAATGTATATAAAAAAAAAATATATATATACATTTTGTTTGTATTTTTGTGTGGTAAATATACACAGCATAACCAAGATGTGATCTAAAAGGGTTAAACGGGTATTATTTATTTATTCTTTCATCTGGACTTTAATATCTCTTTCGATTCATTCATAAAAAACTCACCTTTTGAGTGCTTGTGTTCACATACATGTGGTTAATGGACGACCCATTGGTCAGGTGAGAATACGTGAAGACAAACAGTAAAAAAAGATATTGTTGTTTTTTTTACTTTAAAGCATGTAAACATGTTGTAGTAGAAACACAAAATACAAACATGAACCTGAAGATGAGCATGACATGTCCCCTTTAATGCAGAGTTCAGAATACAATGCTTAAAATACTTTGTTTTCCTCTCCAGAGAATCAGAAAATTGTTCTGTTTCATTTTGCCAAAAAAAAAAGAAGTCGTGCCTAAATGTCACTATTGGATGTGTACTGTATAAAGTTATACTTTCAATGGCAGTGGACTGCCATGCATTACATATTTATGTAAATGCTGTCTTTTTGAACTTACACATTGTGGGCAACTTTTCCATTCTGACTGTTATTAAATGTAAAGAAGACTTGTGCTGAACATGTATTTCTTACCTTGTCTAGTCATAACCAACTTTAAGTTTGCATAAAGATCTGATTGTACTTATGATTGATACATCCTAGTTTTATTGGAATGAGTATTTTCTGTATATTGTTGTCTTTTGTTCTCACTTTCTAACAATCAATAAAAATAATAAATGCATGTGGACGTGGTTTCAGTTTATATTGTAGCGCTTGTTGTTTCACATGTGATGCATTAGATGCACTGGTGTATAAAGTACCCAAAAGCCATACTTGAGTAAAAGTAAAGATACCTGACTGGAAAATTACTCCAGTAAAAGTAAAAGTCACGTATTAGAATACTACTTGAGTAAAAGTCTTAAAGTATGTGATATTGTCTGTACTTAAGTATCAAAAGTATTTTTCTGATATAAAATGTACTTAAGTATTGAAAGTAAAAGTACAAGTACATGCTGTTAATAAAAAAGCAAAGGGTCAGAATTTTGAGAATTATGAAGTTTATTCTTTTAAGTGCTGTGGCGACCATGACCAAGGACAAGGAGTTGTGTTGAACATAACTGGGTTGGCTGTGATCCATCCACATATATTATGTTCAACATAATATATTGTACCTAATTATACTTATCATCACAATTCTCCAAAAAGCAATATGACACTATGAAGGAGTTGTAACAGTGCGGTCATAAGTATGCTAATTCCACCGTGGGTCCCTTGGGGTCTGTGGATCCCTTGGTACCGGGACGTGGGTCACTTGGCACCGGTCCCTTGGTCCCTTGGTCCCTTGGAACTGGTCCCTTGGTACCGGGCCGTGGGTCCCTTGGTACTGGGCCGTGGGTCCCTTGGTACCGGGACGTGGGTCACTTGGTACCGGTCCCTTGGTACCGGGCCGTGGGTCCCTTGGTACCGGTCCCTTGGTACCGGGTCGTGGGTCCCTTGGTACCGGGCCGCACAGAAAGAATGAATGAAAATTTTTAATAAAATCCAAAAAATCAAGGCCGGAAAGATGTTTTATTGTGAAAAAATGACCGGATACATCCGTCTGTGGTAACCTCAGACGGAACCTCGTGACACATGTCAGCAGGTTACGTCATACGTTACCCTGAAAATGAAACTGAATGTATCGGAGTAAAAGTATCGGAGTAAAAGTACCAGTTTTCTTTGCAAAATGTAATGAAGTAAAAGTAAAAGTCAACTGAAATATAAATAGTAATTTAGAGTACAGATATCCAAAAAAAACCTAATCTGAACAGGTTGGTCCTGAGTAACCGGTCGTTTAACTCTCATGTTTGTACTGAACTCTTTATCCTTTCCAAATGTCCTTATAAGCAGAGGCGGTCTTAACATAGAGGCATAGGTAGGCGGCTGCTTGGGGCCCCCTACCAGTGGTCGTAGTAGGGGGGCCCCCAACCAACCTCAAAAAGAAAAAGAAAAGAAAAAGCCCCTCATCATCATGAACGCTGTTCGATTCCACGTCTCCTCGGGCGATACGCACCCCAGATTTACTTGGATGCTTTAGTTTCTCTTTCTTTTTTTTGTCATAGTTTTTGTCTCCAACATTAACTCTTAACACAGAACTGGGCTAAAATCAAGGTAAACATAATTATTATAGAAAGCCAAAATATTTTAACTCCATGTGAACTGTGTATGAAGCTTAAATTGCTTTGTTCTTTACTTTTTGTTTTAATCAAACACAATCTGTTAAGTCGCTGGTCCACCTTCAATGACAACAACCCATCCCTGGTATGTAAAGTTAATACCTGAACACATTTGTGTCAAAGCTCCGCCCCCTGACCTGGCTCACCTGAAGTAAACCAAGAAATGCAGGTTATTGTCGTTCATTGAGACGAGGCACGGACACAGAGAGAGAAAACAAGATCCACCCTCGGATCTAAATTTCTGACGGAGAACAAGCAGAACAGAAAGTTGAACAGAGTTATTGAAAATGTATTTTCAGGCTGCCATAAAAAAAATCTGGCCAGAGACAGCAGATGAAAATTAGCCTCTCTGGCTAACTCTGGCTCACTTACAGTGCTACTGTTGATTAGTGTGCATTGTCCCTGCAAAATATACAAATAAATAAAGTAAAAAATAGCACAAAATACAAATATGAACCTGAAGATGAGCATGATATGTCCCCTTTCATGCAGAAATCAGAATACAATACTTAAAATACTAGTTTTCCTCTCCAGAGAATCAGAAAATTGTTATGTTTAATTTAAAAGAAAATCTGGACTAAATGTCACTATTGGATTTGTACTTATAAAGTTATACGTTCAATGGCAGTGGACGACCATGCATTACATATTTGTGTAGTTGCTGTCTTTGTTAACGCACACAAAGTAAAGAGGACTTGTACATATTGTACATGATGTACATAATACATAATGTATTATATAACCTTGTGTAGTTATTACCAACTTTAAGTTGCATAAATATCTGATAGTACTTTTGAATTGGAATGAGTATTTTCTGTATATTGTAGTCTTTTGTTATCACTTTCTAACCATCAATAAGAAGAATAAATCAACCATGACATCGATCCTACTCTATATTACTTAGTATACTTTGATAAAATATACTTGAATATGTGTTGTGTTAAACTTAGGTTGTATGGACATCAGTTTATACTGTAGCACTTTCTGTTTCCCTTGTGGTTCATTACATGTGATCCTAATCTGAAAAGCTGCCGTTGGTCCTGAGTAACCGGTCGCTCCACCCGGGTCATTAAACTCTCATGTTTCTACTGAACTCTTTGTCTTTAACCAGTTACAGAAAAGGCACACAGCAGTTTGCATATCATGTGTGGATTATACATGACTAGAAACTCAGTGAATGCACAATATCTCAATAACCGCCTGTTACACTGAATTAATATTCTGTGGATATTCATGTTCCCCAAAATGATGAACCCTGTCGTGACTTTTACTCAAGCACCACCTTTGGACACATTTTTCAGTCTTTATGTGAAAAAAAAATGCATTATGATTTGGACACATGTCAGTGTTTGAGCTCTGCAAAGCAAGTCCTTCCTCCCTGCTGCTGTCAGGCTGCACAACAAACTGAGCTAAAAACAAAACACTTCAATCACTTTTTGGTCACTTTAACCACTTTAACTGGTGCAGTATGAGCACATTTTTAAATACTTGTTTACTCTGTCTGTATATATAATAGTGTTATTGTGGATTTTTACTGTTTACTATATTTACTACTTGCTTCTTATTTTACTACTATCTCTCGCTGCTGTAATTCTGCAATTTCCCCACTGCGGGACTAATAAAGGATTATCTTATTTTATGATATAAAAACTGCAAAAAGCGTGGAGAGATAGCGATTCATAGTTAATTGAGGACATGCATGCTCCCCAGAGGATGAACATTGTCCATTGTGGAGCCTCAATGGCATGTCCTCTGGCCAAAATGTGACTGTGTGTGCAGACAATCATAATCTGTGTTTGCGATGAAATATTCTGAGCACATTCGTGAGGATGAGCCCCTTTTTATTTTCTAGAGCCTATGACTTTTCTGAAAGCCTTGCCTTTTTATATAAGAGACCTTCTATCAGTCACACGCATCAGGTGAAAACTAAGAGTAACTCCACACTGGAATAAAAAGAAGAAACAAGCTCCACCCCTTCATATGACTCACCTGAGCGGAGACAGAGGAGGAAATGCAGATTGTTGTTTCTGCCAGTAAGAAAAGACTCAGACGCTGAGAGACAGCATGCCAGGACGTCTACTGGGAAAAGAGCTACAGGAAGACCGGGATTACAGTGAGTACTGGGATTCTGTAAGTGGATGAGCGTTGAAAAGAATACAGACAGAAGAAGAAGAAGTCTAGAAGTGAAAGTTCTTTCAGATCTGCTATTTCCATCTTCACTTTGACGGAAAATGGCTTCACAGACTCTCTGCAGTCTGCACTCTGAGAAACTCAGACTCTTCTGTCTGGACCATCATCAGCTGGTGTGTCTCGTCTGCAAAGATTCAGAAGCACACAATAACCACAGATTCAAACCCATCGATGAAGCTGCTAAAAATCTCAAAGAGGAGCTCCAGAGATCCCTGGAGCCCGTAAAGGAAAAACTGAAGCTGTTTGAACAAGTTAAAGGAAACTGTGATCAAACAGCAGAACACATGAAGGTCCAGGCCCGACGAGCAGAGAAAACGATTAAGGAGCAGATTAAGAAGCTTCACCAGATTCTAGAGGAGGAAGAGGAGGCCAGGATCTCTGCTCTGAGGGTGGAAGAGAAGCAGAAGAGTCAGATGATGAAGGAGAAGATGGAGGCTCTGAGCAGAGAGATAGCAGCTCTTTCAGACACAGTCAGAGCCACAGAGGACGAGCTGAGAGCTGAAGACGTCTCATTCCTTTAACAACTACAAGGCTGCAGTGGAACGAGTCCAGCAGCGCCCCCTGCTGGAGGATCCACAGCTGCTCTCAGGAGCTCTGATAGACGAGGCCAAACACCTGGGCAACCTGACCTTCAACATCTGGACCAAGATGAAGGACCTGGTCTCCTACACTCCTGTGGTTCTGGACCCAAACTCTGCTCATCCAAAACTCATCCTGACTGAAGATCTGACCAGTGTGAGACGAGGAGAGAGACAGAAGCTTCCTGATAATCCAGAGAGGTTTGATTTCTTCGTGTCTGTCCTGGGCTCTGAGGGGTTTAACTCAGGGACTCACAGCTGGGACGTCGAGGTTGGAGACAGTCCATGGTGGGCCTTGGGTGCGGCAGCAGAATCTGCTCAAAGAAAAGGAGAACTAGCTTTACAGTCCGGATTATGGAGAATACAGTTTCAAAAACAGATATACACAGCGCGCTCATTCCCTGGTCCGGAGGTTGTTCTCTCAGTGAAGAAGCTCCAGAGGATCAGAGTCAAACTGGACTGGAATCGAGGAGAGCTGTCATTCTCTGACGCTGACACTAATGCACACGTACACACGTTCACGCAAACCTTCACTGACAAGTTGTTTCCGTACTTTAACACAACGATTGGATTCCCACTGAAGATATTACCGGTGGATGACTCTGCAGCAAGCAAAGGGTACAGCAAGTGGTGGCCTTTCAGGTAAAAGCAGTGAAACAGAAGTTAGAGCGTCTAAGACGTGTTTCTCAGTGAAGAGGAATATTTAAGCGACAAGAGGGATTTAAATCAAATCCTTTGCATTTGATTGGAGTGCTATAAAGTAGGTGTGCTTTAGACTGTAGTGTATCTCCAATGTAGACCAAGGTTGATGATTGAAGTGGGATAACATGATTTTACTGGTTAAAATGCTGTATTAACTTACATATTTTGTTTTCTAGGAAGAAAGGAAAAAAAAAATGTATATAAAAAAAAAATATATATACATTTTGTTTGTATTTTTGTGTGGTAAATATACACAGCATAACCAAGATGTGATCTAAAAGGGTTAAACGGGTATTATTTATTTATTCTTTCATCTGGACTTTAATATCTCTTTCGATTCATTCATAAAATATACGTGAAGACAAACAGTAAAAAAAGATATTGTTGTTTTTTTTACTTTAAAGCATGTAAACATGTTGTAGTAGAAACACAAAATACAAACATGAACCTGAAGATGAGCATGACATGTCCCATTTAATGCAGAGTTCAGAATACAATGCTTAAAATACTTTGTTTTCCTCTCCAGAGAATCAGAAAATTGTTCTGTTTCATTTTGCCAAAAAAAAAAGAAGTCGTGCCTAAATGTCACTATTGGATGTGTACTGTATAAAGTTATACTTTCAATGGCAGTGGACTGCCATGCATTACATATTTATGTAAATGCTGTCTTTTTGAACTTACACATTGTGGGCAACTTTTCCATTCTGACTGTTATTAAATGTAAAGAAGACTTGTGCTGAACATGTATTTCTTACCTTGTCTAGTCATAACCAACTTTAAGTTTGCATAAAGATCTGATTGTACTTATGATTGATACATCCTAGTTTTATTGGAATGAGTATTTTCTGTATATTGTTGTCTTTTGTTCTCACTTTCTAACAATCAATAAAAATAATAAACGCATGTGGACGTGGTTTCAGTTTATATTGTAGCGCTTGTTGTTTCACATGTGATGCATTAGATGCACTGGTGTATAAAGTACCCAAAAGCCATACTTGAGTAAAAGTAAAGATACCTTAGTAGAAAAATTACTCCAGTAAAAGTAAAAGTCACGTATTAGAATACTACTTGAGTAAAAGTCTTAAAGTATGTGATATTGTCTGTACTTAAGTATCAAAAGTATTTTTCTGATATAAAATGTACTTAAGTATTGAAAGTAAAAGTACAAGTACATGCTGTTAATAAAAAAGCAAAGGGTCAGAATTTTGAGAATTATGAAGTTTATTCTTTTAAGTGCTGTGGCGACCATGACCAAGGACAAGGAGTTGTGTTGAACATAACTGGGTTGGCTGTGATCCATCCACATATATTATGTTCAACATAATACCTCGTGACACATGTCAGCAGGTTACGTCATACGTTACCCTGAAAATGAAACTGAATGTATCGGAGTAAAAGTATCGGAGTAAAAGTACCAGTTTTCTTTGCAAAATGTAATGAAGTAAAAGTAAAAGTCAACTGAAATATAAATAGTAATTTAGAGTACAGATATCCAAAAAAAAACTAATCTGAACAGGTTGGTCCTGAGTAACCGGTCGTTTAACTCTCATGTTTGTACTGAACTCTTTATCCTTTCCAAATGTCCTTATAAGCAGAGGCGGTCTTAACATAGAGGCATAGGTAGGCGGCTGCTTGGGGCCCCCTACCAGTGGTCGTAGTAGGGGGGCCCCCAACCAACCTCAAATAGAAAAAGAAAAGAAAAAGCCCCTTATCATCATGAACGCTTCAAAAGCATGGTCAATTGTATTAATATTCTTAAGAAATACGTTGAAACGTTGAAGTAGTAGTTAAAATGTCGTGTAAAATGTCGTGTCCCTACACCCCCTATTTTCACAATGAAATGGACTAGTCCGTAACGGTGCGCGGCGCGAAAGATAAATACACAGTGACAGGAGGACTGGAAATTACACAGAGGCGACGTTATCCAAGCGACTCAATTAAAAGAAAAAAAAGAAAAGACGGCGATAAATATTTAGAAACGTTGCCAAAGATGACACACTTTCTTACGACTACTGGGGATACAGGCAGGAACGTCCAAAGCATTGAACATGCCACTACAGCAGCAGCAGCTAGCTGTGAAGTGGCGCAAGGTGAGGATAACAACGTTAACCCTCTAGGGTCTTGCGTCACGCGGCGTGACATACAGTGTTTAATTTTTGTAAAAAATCATATCTCCACGAAAATACGGCGCAGAAAAAAAGAATCCGCTACTGTTAGAACCACCAAACTCTGCAGTTTCCGGCCCCCTCTTCTGTGAGCTTCTGTGTCCCTGTAACAGAAGCTGACACTCCTTTCACCGTGATTAGTCAATTCAGGTTTCCGTCAAAAAATGTTGTGACTACCAATGAACACTCAGGAAATCCCTAAGGACCTACCCACCCAGCTACGCTACAAAGGACCTACAATAACCTACACACCTGAGGTTTATATATACATGCTGTAGTTTACAGTCAGACAGAAGCTAGAGAGCATGGAGAGAACACAGTTCACAACAGAGGAAGACGTTGCAGCGATTTTGGCCAGCAGCGATGAGGACGGAGGAGCGTCAGACAGGCCCTGAAGGCTTCGACTCCTGCGAGAAGATTATCCAGAGAGAAGGGATCCACTTAAAGAAAGTTGAACTGTTCAAACTACTAACTAGTAGTCATTTATTTTACAGAGAGGATGCACCACAGCCATCCCCACCAGCCCCAGTCTGTTTTCTATTTCTGAACATGTATATGTGTAAATATTTTTTTATTTATGAATAATTTATATTTTATTTGAAAACAAAAAATGTTGCATTGGTAATTTTTCATTTGCACACACCCCATGAAGCTTTATCTGCAGTATGAAGTCATTTCTCAGTCCCATTTCTATCATTTTGGTGAAAGGTGTGAAAGACCACATTTCTGCTAAAAAAACGATAATACAAAATTTGGTTTTAGACATTTATTTACATGTAGCTACCATTTTATTTATATATTTCACTGCTTTTGTGAACCTAATACCTTTTGGTAAACTAACTTCTAGCACCAAAATGTTTGTCAACATGAGTAAAGGTATGTTTTCACCAGATATATGATGATTCTTGAATTTTTCAGCTTTAGATTCATATTATCACTTTCCACTTTTGCCATATGACAATCGTGCCTAATTATATAGATAGCTGAGATTGTTCTGCAATTTTAGATGTAACACATGGGTATGTATCTTACATGCAAGTGCCTGAAAAGGATAATTTAAGAAATTATGTAAAATCGAGAAAAAGGCTTAAGACCCTATAGGGTTAACCAAGACAATGAAGAGGACATCATGTTGTAGCCGCCCACCGTCACCGACAGTGTTATTGACGACGTTGACAACGATGATGACGATGATGGGGCTTTGGTGAGTCAACTGCCTAGTTCTGCTAATAGCCCTAGCTGTGGTAATCCTGGTGGCACCGACCAAAGCACTGTCGGCTTGCTGACAGATGACCCGGCTCTCTGGCCTAAGAAGCTCACTGCAGAGGAGCGATGTGCGATCGTCCGAAAAGGTCCCATACAAATTAGTGTGCTAGAATTCCCCAAAAATCAAGAGGGGCGGAGATTTACTAGTAATGATTACTGCTTCCAAATGAAAAACGGGGAGAAGATTAATAGGACGTGGCTTATCTACAGTGAATCAGGGGACTGTTATGTGCTTTTGTTGCCAACTTTTTGGAGAGGGGAACACACATTTAAGTTCAGATGGTTTTAACAACTGGAGAAACCTCGGAGCTCACCTGAAACAGCATGAGAGGTCTGCTGAACATGTGTCTCATATGGAGTCCTGGCACACACTTACACCAAAGACTTCAGATAGGCACAGCCATTAATCAGCTGAACCAAAATGCAATGATGGCAGAAATTGAGAGCTGGAGAAATATTTTAAAGGGGAAGATTTTTTTTTTAGATTAGCTTTACCTGCCTATCCACCATTCAGTCGGCAAAATCTTTTTTCGTTCTCTTTTCAAGATCGGATGGGGGGGCCCCATACATACCTTCGCCCCAATTTACTAAATCCGCCACTGCTTAGAAGGGTAACTATTGCAGTCAAGATGGCAGCAAAGACAACAGAAACCAGGATCTATTTATCTCGTGTCGTGTCTAACTTGAGTGGATCATAACATATCAAATGAATCTGCAGATGCTTCATTTCAAAAGGAGACAAAGGGATGTCAGTTTTGAGCCTTAACAGGGCAAAATGTGCCCTGCAATGGGACTGTCAGGCTTGTTTTTATTTATTAAAATCAGTGACTGCTAAGCCTTCACTGCTGGCCTAAACAGAATCACAAAGTTACATTATTATTTTTTTTGTAAATATATATATACATATATACACCAGTGGCGGGCCGTCAGGGCCTGCTAAGCCTTCTCTGCTAGCCTAAACAGAATCACAAAGTTATAGCTATTTTATAATTACATTATTATTTATTTTATAATTTATTTTATAATTAAAAGTTATATTTATTTTATAATGTAATTGTTTTTCACAAATACACTACATGTATTATAATTAGTTTTCCCTATTAGCTTATTATTCTCATGCTGCTAGCTAGCATGCTGACTATGATTAGCTGTAAAATGTCAAAATAAAGTATAAACATAAATTGAATTGGATTTTGCATGCAAGGCTGAGATATGTGTATGCTAGCAATGTGTATGCTAGCAATTAGCATTAGTGAGTCACATGCTAATCCATATTCGTATATGACTATTTCAGCCGTGGTTCAACCCGGACAGGTCGTCCCTTGTAGTGTTCTCGTGCAGGGTGTTGGAACTCTGGACTAAACACCGAGTTAAACCACAGTCAATGAAGACGGAGTCGTAATAAGTTTCACCCATTTACTGTAACTCTTTTCCTTCAATCATGCTGGTGAAAACTGCAAACAAAGACAATACAAACATTCAGTGTACATACATAAATATAACATTTCACAGTAGAAAATATAAATATACATTGCATCTTTATACATTTACAGCACTCACGAAATTGCCTCTACGATGCTTCCCCGTGGATGCGAGCAGATTCTGGAGCATGCGGTCCACTGTCAAATGTTAACCCGAGCTAGTGAAACCAGACACTATTTAACCGGAAGTACCGAAACCGGAAGTGACTAAACCGGAAGTCCCGCCCCGGAAGTGAATTAACCGGAAGTGACGTCATAACATGCCATGAACAGGAAAATCCTGTTACCAATAACTGTCTTGAAATAAACCCCATTAATTCAACAAAAATGAAATATAAAATGCCGTAGAGGCAACACATCCCTTGTTTATTTACGACATGATGTGTAGCATCCACAAGCTTTGTGCTAAAATAGAAGAAGATCGGCGGTTCAATTCCCCGTTCCTCCAGTTCCTCGGGCGATACACACCCCAAATGTGTGGGTATGAATGCTTTAGCTTCTCTTTCTTATTTCTTTCTTTTGTCATAGTGTAACAGGCTCGACCCTGACCTGGTCAGAGCTTACTCCTTATGCCAGCCGTGTAAGGAGGGGCCGTTTTAGAACCCTAAGGTTTTCCACTCAGTTTGTTTTCGATTACAATTTATAGAGACATGGACGGATGTTAAAAAACCCATTCGTTCAATATCTCCCCGTGGCCTACCTATTTCATTGAGCCACATGATCCACCGAACTGTTTCCTCTAGGGAAAGGAAGATGAACCGTTTTACACACAGTGCAACCCAAACGGTTACTTACATTTGTCTGGATCTAGAAACGAGGCAGGATTTTGATGGATTGTGTTCCCGGGTCAATGGCCTCGGCCCGGTGTATACCTTGGTGTCTCGACAACATGGAAGTCGTCTTCTTCGATTAAACGGAGGTCCACATTGAGTAGATTTCTACACTCTTATTTTAGTATATATGTTTTATTTCAACAAGAGTTATTATACACACAGTACCATAACCGAGTCTTTTCTGTACTTGGAGGTTTTCCCCTCAGTACTAAGAAACAGTCACAAGTATCACAATGTAAGAAAGTCTCTATTTGATTTCTCAAATAGAGTGGTTCCGTCTCAGGGACAGGGTCCAAGAGGAACTGAAGAAGTGTGCCTGTTATCATTATATTTATAGGCAAGTGTGTGGGATGATCTCTATCCGGACATAGTGGGAGTGACTTAGTAACAGGTGCGTCTGATTACAATATGCTTTGATCGTGGTCACACGATCAATAGTGTGTTTGAGGTTACAGCTGCAAAAGCTACTCAAGGTCAGCTGATAAGCAGCAGGACCATATTTAGACCTGTCTTCCGTATACAACAGGATACTATCTGTTATGACCCTATTTAGACCTGTCTTCTGATATATAAATGTCATAAAAAACAGGAATGTACTACAGCGTATTAATGCGTGATAGAAGACAATTTTGCTCAAAACATTTAGTTATATTCAATAAAGAGAAAATGAAAAGAACTTAGAAAAGTTTAAGTCTCAACACAGAACCGGCTTAATCAATCAGACATCATCTGATTTGAGAGCTAAAATCAAGGTAAAAATAATTGTTATGAAGCCAACAAATAATAACTCCATGTGAACTGTGTGTGTAAATTGTTTTCTTCTTTACTTTTTGTTTTAATCAAACACAATCTGTTAAGTCAATGGTCCATCTTCAATGACAACAACCCATCCCTGGTATGTAAACTGAACAAAAAAATAGATTATCCCTGACCTGGCTCACCTGAAGGAAACCAAGAAATAAAGGTTATTGTTGTTCATTGAGACGAGGCACGAACACAGAGAGAGAAAACAAGATCCACCTTCCACTGACGGAGAACGAACAGAACAGAAACACTCCAGAACAAAGTCCTTAGAGGTGGAGCGAGCTCTCAGTTTTATCTGTTGGCCAGCTGTGTTTTACAACGTCAATCAGAGAGATAATGGCTTGGGTTCTGCCTGCTATGACTTCCAGAAACCACTACGAGAATGTCCAGTTAGATAAGTGGAGGTCATCAAGCTTCAATCCAACTCATAACCTGCTTTAAAGAGCCTGTGTGAGACCTGTGTATCACAATGGGTCCTTACACAGAATCACCTGGTGGGTCGGGTTAGATTACATGTATATTCAGACAGTACGAGAAAAATAATCTTCTTTTTTTATGTTAAAGCATGTAAATATGTTCTAGTAGAAACACAAAATACAAATATGAACCTGAAGATGATCATGATGTCCCCTTTAATGTAGAAGGTAGCGCCGGCTACTCACTCATTACACAATATCTCAATAACCGCCTGTTAAATTTAATAAATATTCTGTGGATATTCATGTTCCCCAAAATGATGAACCCTGTCATGACTTTTACTCAAGCACCACCTTCTGGACACATTTTGCAGTCTTTATGTAAAAAAAAAAAAAACATAAAACATAAATGCATATGATTTGGACAAATTTCAGTGTTTGTTATATTAAAATTGCAAAAAGCAAGGACAGACAGCGATATATAGTTAATTGAGAACATGCATGCTCCCCAGGGGATGAACATTGTCCACCTCAATGGCATGTCCTCTCACACTGGAGTCAGGCCAAAATGTCAGCTGTGCATACACACAATCATAATCTGTCAGTTTGCTATGAAATGTTCTGAGCACATTCGTGTTTCCCAGAGGATGAGCCCCTTTTTATTTTGTAGACCCTATGACTTTTCTGAAAGCCTTGCCTTTTTATATAAGAGACCTTCTATCAGTCACACGCATCAGGTGAAAACTAAGAGTAACTTCACACTGGAATAAAAAGAATAAATAAGCTCCACCCCTTCATATGACTCACCTGAGCGGAGACAGAGGAGGAAATGCAGATTGTTGTTTCTGCCAGTAAGGAAAGACTCAGATGCTGAGAGACGGCATGCCAGGACGTCTACTGGGAAAGAGCTACAGGAAGACCGGGATTACAGTGAGTACTGGGATTCTGGAAGTGGATGAGCGTTGAAAAGAATACAGACAGAAGAAGAAGAAGTCTAGAAGTGAAAGTTCTTTCAGATCTGCTATTTCTATCTTCACTTTGACAGAAGCATATCAAGATTAGGACCTGAATCCATCAACAGCATTCTGAACACACAGATGTGTTGACTTTTATTTAGTTTTCTCTCTGAATTCCTGAATCTTTTGCTAATATCTTGATGTTTGATGTTCTCTCTCGGTTCTGTTCGCAGGAGGAACTACTCGGAGGACAATATGACCAACCAATCAGATTACGACTACGGCGACTACGGCGATTACAACGACAGTGACCTTGTTGAACCTTGTTCCCACCAGAACGCCCACAGCGTGTGGCTGGTGGTCGCCCCGTACGTCTACTCCATCATCTGCATCCTGGGCCTCGTGGGCAACGGCCTGGTGATCGCGACCTACGCCTTCTACAAGCGGACCAGGTCCATGACGGACGTCTACCTGCTGAACGTGGCCGTGGCGGACCTGCTGTTCGTGGCGTCGCTGCCCCTCATCGTCTACAACGAGCTGTGGGCGTGGCCGATGGGGCCGGTGGCCTGCAAGCTGCTGCGCGGCTCCTACAGCGTGAACCTGTACAGCGGCACGCTGCTGCTCGCCTGCATCAGCACCGACCGCTACCTCGCCATCGTCCAGGCCTGCCGCGGCTTCCGGCTGCGCTTGCTGCCGTACAGCCGCCTCATCTGCGCGGCCGTCTGGTCCGCGGCGCTGCTGCTGTCCGTCCCCACCTTCTACTTCTACAACTGGTACGTGGACGTCTGCGAGTTCCAGTTTGCGGACAACGCCGCGGCCTTGTGGCGTTGTCTACAGCTGGCCGTCGGCTTCTTTCTGCCGCTGCTCGTCATGGTGCTCTGCTACAGCGCCATCGTCGCCACCCTGCTGAGGGCCAGGACCTTCCGCCGGCAAAAGGCGGTATGGGTGGTCCTGGCTGTGGCGGTGGTGTTTGTGGTGTGCCACCTGCCCTACAACGCCATGCTGCTCTACGACACCGCCGCCATGTTCCAGGTGTGGTCCTGCAAGGAGGCGTACGTCCTGCAGACGGCCAAGACGGTGACGCAGACCCTGGCCTACCTGCACTGCTGCCTGAACCCGGTGCTGTACGCCGTCATGGGGGTGGAGTTCAGGAACCACTTCAGGAGGGTCGTCCTGGGCCTGTGCTGTCTGGGGAAGCGCAACATCGCCTCCCCGCAGCGCTTCTTCAGAGTCGCCTCCGAGATCTACGGGTCCGGCCGCCGCTCGGTGGACGGATCCAGTGAAAACGGCTCGTCTTTCACCATGTGAGACCCGAAGACCTCGAAGACCTCGAAGACCCGCTGGTCTCTGGAGGGCCGGACTCCAGCTGCGGTTCTCCATCAGATTCATCACACGTTCAGAGACAGAAATATCTTTTTATTTTCTTTCATCTTTTTTTTATTGTGAAGTGCTTATTTTCAAATAAAAACTCATGACAGTAATTTAGGGACTTCCTTTGGGTTTCTGGACCGGGTTCAGAGGGTTCAGAGTCCCGGTCAGACGTCCAGCAGCTCGAGAAGGTTTTCAGGATTAAACCGGCTGAGACGTCTTTTACATTTGCCAGTTTAACTCTTTGTAGCCTTCAGGGAAAATTGTAATTTGTAACCTTCCTCCCTTTGCTCTTTATTCCGCTAAACTCTGTTTCCTGTGATATTTAAGTTCTTATAACCATGAAAGTGATGAATTATTTGTGGGTCTTGGACATTTCAGAATAAAATGATGACTTCATCCACAAAGATTGTTGACTCCCGGTTGTTTTCTTGTTTGTTTGTTTGTTTGTTTGTGTGTTTTTTTCAGTCAATCATTAAAATACAATATTCTATATAATATACAAAACAGAAAGACTGAAAATGTATAGGTAGAAGCAAAAAATGCTTATATATTCCTATCCTAAATTATTATTATCAATTAAATCAGATATTTAATTCAATCCCAACGTGTTGGCTCACAGGTAAACTAGAGGGTATTGAATCTCTACGTATTGGCTCACAGGTAAACTAGAGGGTATTGAATCTCTACGTATTGGCTCACAGGTAAACTAGAGGGTATTGAATCTCTACGTATTGGCTCACAGGTAAACTAGAGGGTATTGAATCCCTACATATTGGCTCACAGGTAAACTAGAGGGTATTGAATCTCTACGTATTGGCTCACAGGTAAACTAGAGGGTATTGAATCCCTACATATTGGCTCACAGGTAAACTAGAGGGTATTGAATCCCTACATATTGGCTCACAGGTAAACTAGACGGTATTGAATCTCTACGTATTGGCTCACAGGTAAACTAGAGGGTATTGAATCCCTACATATTGGCTCACAGGTAAACTAGAGGGTATTGAATCCCTACATATTGGCTCACAGGTAAACTAGAGGGTATTGAATCCCTACATATTGGCTCACAGGTAAACTCTGGCTCACAGAGATGAAACATTAACTAGTTTCTGTTCACAGTAAAGCGTTCAGATCATAAAGAGTCGACTGTTCAATCACATTAAACCTGCAGCTCACTGACAGTTATTCACTGATGCTCTGTGGGCGAGTATAGAGCAGACTCTGGTCCAGACTCTGGTTCAGACTCTGGTTCAGACTCTGGTCCAGACTCTGGTTCAGACTCTGGTTCAGACTCTGGTCCAGACTCTGGTTCAGACTCTGGTTCAGACTCTGGTCCAGACACTGGTCCAGACTCTGATTCAGACACTGGTCCAGACTCTGATTCAGACTCTGGTCCAGACACTGGTCCAGACTCTGGTTCAGACTCTGGTTCAGACTCTGGTCCAGACTCTGGTTCAGACTCTGGTCCAGACTCTGGTTCAGACTCTGGTCCAGGCTTTGGTCCAGACTCTGATTCAGACTCTGGTTCAGACTCTGGTCCAGACTCTGGTTCAGACTCTGAT
>NC_136593.1:3693504-3728504 GCF_910589615.1 Taurulus bubalis | reverse complement strand
ATTTAAAAAAATATATTTTTTCAACTGTGCTTTCAAATTAATAACTGACGTAAATATTTAAAAAAAGAAAAAGAAACTGCCAATGCTTTAGAAAAAGGCTCATTATTAACAAATATTCAGAATATACTTGTTGAAGCCTCCGAGCATCAAAACGCTGTCCGTCCACCGGAGACACTTTGTTGTTGTTTGTTGTTGTTTGTGAGAGCAGAGACGAGGAGCGAGTGAACAAACAAAGATGGGGGGAAAGAAAATGGCACATCCGCTGTAAGCATCAGCATAATGATGCTCTAATGCCGCGTGGTGATTCTCCTTCTTTGATCCAAATGACGGGACAAAAACAACGCGGGGCGACTTCAAACGAAGGACACCGCCGAGGAAACAACGGAGAACGGAGCATTAGCAGCTCGAGGCCCATCGTTGAAGTTCCTCTCAGGACCCGGAGGGAGACGGTTCAGTCTGACCTGTACAGCATTCATCAATCTCCAGAAGCAGACATGAAAGCCTTCATATTTTATGATCATGACAACATTTACAACTGTGTCGCCCCGTAAAGATACATTTCCTTTTTCCTTTTCCCTCGGTCAGGAAGTGAAGGAAAGATGAGGAGAATATATATTCATACGGTATATATTTAAGTTTTTTTACATCATGACTTCATTTCTGAGGAGCCGATTTGGTGAGGAACTCAATGCTGTACAATTAAATTCAGGATTCCTGTCCACCTCCTAAAAATGACGTTTCTTAATGGAGCCATTAATAACTCTCGGTGCATCACTTTAAATGGTATTATGGGATGGCATTGTCTCCTTTTCTTCTGTAAAGGAGGATCCCAGTGTTCCTTAGCTGAAGGACATCTGGCACAGACGTCCATTTGGACTCACGGATGAACTGGTCGGAATTCTTTTGACCTCACAAAACACGTTTAGCATAACTCAAGAATGAATATGCTAATTATGACGATTTTACAACGAATGTCTAAGAGGATGAAATAGTGAAACAATGTCATGTTGGATGGGCGTGAATGCAAACTTTGTGAACATGAAGACGCTGAAGGCCGGAGACTTTTTTCTAATTAACGCCAACACACGTATCTTTGCAATTATCCATTCAGTTGTTCGGCGACAACAGGAATGTTTTTTATTTTATTTAAATAATGTAATTATCCAGTGAGATGAACCATGAAAAGGAAAGCCACCATTTAAAATTGCATGTTGGTGTCTAAAGCCTAAATGTGTAATTTGTTTAGTAATGGAACAACATTAATCTAAAAATCTGAATTCTGCTAAATTTTGTCTGTAATTAAATATAATCAATAATGATTATTATTATGAGAAGCGGCAAACATTGGCTGATTAATAAAACAAATTGGCTGTTGAAGACTCTTAGGGGAAGAACAGAAATAAACTCTTCATTGGTTAAAGTACTATAATGTAATTTATATTATATATGTATATATTTTATATAATGTAACAAATCTTTATTTCGTATAATTAATATAATATAATGAAATATATATAATACAAATATAAACAAATATGTGAAGTAAACAAATAAACAAATAAAAAGTCAATAACCAAAAATGTTTGCCTGTTTTATTGTATTTTTTTCATACAGTTGAGTCGATACTGGACTTGTTTAAAGACTTTTTTTAAAGACTTTTTTTCTATCAGCTAACAAGCTATATATTACATATATATTATGCCTAAATGGTTCACTATACGGCTGCATGGACCCAAAATAAATGAATGTTGCTGTGATTTAATTGCAATTAAAGGCCGAAATGGAAATGGATGCAGAAATAACTACGTGACACAACCCCAACGGCAATTTAGCTTTTTCTGCGTTATTGCCGGCGGTGCTTTTTTTGCGTTTTCTTGCATCCATTCGCGTCTTTGCGTTGACGTTGTATGCAGTCCTCTCTAGCGCGTCCATTCTGCCCCTCCTCCTCCCGTCGTCGTCGTTTATCTTCCTCGCTGCTCGAGGCAGACGCCCCACGATTAAAATGATCTCCCTGGAGACTTTAATTATCACACGTCATCTGTTATTAGGTGTTCAAGAGTTCATGCGTTGTCGTTCGAGATGATAGATTTGGTGACGGCTGCAGACAGGAAGTGGTTCGCGGAAATGTGCGGCTCGAGGCCGCTGCCTTTCTGAAACCAGCGCTGGGAGATGATGATAAAAAATCCACTCATTGTGTGATTTTTTACAATTCAGCCTTCAACTTCCGTGTTCCACTCAGGTGTCGCAAAGGACGAACAAAGTCTGTTTTACTCAAACCTGCTGACTAAAAGGATGTGACACGACAGCGTCGTGGCCCCGAGACGTCACATAAAATGTTCCCATGCTGCCACAAGGCATCTGTCGCCCTTACCGCCCTTAACGCCGTCCTTTTGCACATATTGAACAGGTCTTCACGCTGGGAATCTTAACAGCCGAGACAAGTGACAAAGCAGCGAGGTGACACACATATGGCAACACTTTATAATAACTACACACTATTTAGCATTAGTTAAGCACTTAATTCATGATTTATAAAGCATTGTTCCAACATGAACACTCATTATAATGCAATTCATAAACACAGTTATAAATGTGTTATATGAGCTTGACTATTGTGTGTTTCATGATTGGGTTTTCATACTTTAGAAACGTGTTTTAATACTGCAATTCGTGATTAATTCAGGTAGTTACTAGTCGCTAGTTAAGTATGTACTGTGACCTTATCTAAAGTGAGGACTATCTATGCTTTACAACGCATTAATAAATGACATTGAAAGGCTAGCAGTGCCTCAAAGCTAACACAAGTCTCAGTTATCTTCTCAACATAAAAGGGAAATAGACACAAAGTGATGAAGAACATTAATATGATGGGGATGGGACACGATGCTTCATAGTATGTTTCATAGTTGGCTGGCACATACATATTAATGAATATGAGTATCTAGTCACAGCTAGCTAGCTCGTCACTAACTATAACTATAAAGTGTTACCATATATACATGGGGACAGATGGCCGCTGTGTGGAATATGATCGATTATGTGTGTCATGACAGACGTGGCTAATCCGAAGCCTCTGTGAATATCGTATTGACACGATTGTAATCTGTTTTGCACAACAAGGTGTTCAGTTAACCTGTCACTTTAAGGCTATAATAATATAATCTCAGCAGAGATTATAATACAATGTAAACTAAGTTTACAAGCTATATGTATGGACTTTATTTATCTTCCTGCAATATCTATTCAATATTTACATTTTGCTATTACCTCCTGAGACAGCAGATTCCGACGCTGGTGGGCGTAAATTACAGACCGACACGTGAGGGATTCGCACGCAATCAAGCGCCACCTTTTGTAGTTTTACCACATAACATGAAGTCTGAATTCTGCTCCCTTTGTGTTTATTTTTTTGGTGTGATCAATAATGACACTTGGTTCAAACTCAGAGCCCGTGTGTGGGCGAGGGTCTTGCTAGGTGACCTCCGTGACTCATGTAAAGCCCTTTGAAGTACATTTGGGAACGTTTTGTGACGTCCACCGTTTCTGAAAGTCTTTGTGTTTTTTTTAAAAAGAAGCTTGCATGGCGGTTAAATTATCCGCCTGATCGGGACGTCGTCACACCTGCAGCCTGTTTATGCGCACGCACGGAGGTATAATTAATGTCACAGACTTGGAGCGCGGATACATTTCGCTGTCAAAGAGCCGCTCGCTGTGATTTTAACGTAACACACACACAGGTACACACACACACACACACATACTTCTCTGCACAACCAAACACACGGTCGCGCAGAGACTGATGTGCAGCCCATAATCTTCATGACAGCTAACATGTCTATAATTACACAGCCGCCATTAAAAAGATGTGAGACGACGGCTTCAGCTGTCAGGTCTGCTCACCGGCGTGTGAAGGTTGGCCTGTTCCACATTCAGATACAGAAAAATTATACCAATCTTATTTCTTCGTGACTCCATTATAATCAACGCGTTCAGCGGCGACCCGGATGGCGGAAACGTGCAGCGGCGCGGTCGGACAAGATCTTCACGCTGATTGAAAAGCCAAACCTTAGCGAAACTATGAAATATGAAAGTGTACGAATGACTTCGTCTCGCCTCGTCTTAATCACCCAGATCTCAGCTCTTCGCTGATCAGCACAAATCAAACAATAATGTGACTGCTGATTGAAAACGTCGACCTCCGTCTCTCCACGCATGAAGTGATATGAATCCATAAATAACGGGGGAATGGAGATGTGCGTCCTCATTGAAGGAAACAGTCTGAATGGTAATTGGAAGTCTGATTTACTCGATGACACAATGAGACAATTGTAGAAAGGAAGCAATGATAGAAAGCGTAATCAATTCAATTGTATTTCTATTTCAAGCCGCTCTGTTAATGTCAAGCGCTTTCCCCAAGAACGGCTATTTAACACTTTCTTTTTGGAATATTCTTGTCCTTCTTTGGAGCGCCGCTCTGCTCATTTCCTGTTAGCAGTGTAGCATTAAAGCGTGGTGGAATTAGCTCGCCAGCTAACAGTCAGCTGTCCACTATAGTGAGCTAGCTTACTTGCTAATTCCACCACGCTTTGGATGTTTGGTCCGTAGCCATCTTGGATCACGGCCGCCGCCATCTTAACTTTTTGCAACCAGTACGGAAGTGACCATATTTAGACTGCAGAGAAGTGCGGCTCTGGTAGCAACCTGTCAATCACCTTGTAGCCCCGCCCTAAAGCATCCCCTGCTTTATGGTCTGTTTGACTCGGTCAGTAGAGAGAATGCAGCTTCAACACATGATCCATATACTTCTATACAACCAGAGGAGTCACCCCCTGGTGGTCAGGAGAGAGAATGCAGCTTTAACACATGAAGCATAGACTTCTATACAACCAGAGGAGTCACCCCTTGGTGGTCAGGAGAGAGAATGCAGCTTTAACAAATGAAGCATAGACTTCTATACAACCAGAGGAGTCACCCCCTGGTGGTCAGTAGAGAGAATGCAGCTTCAACACATGATCCATATACTACTATACAACCACAGGAGTCACCCCCTGGTGGTCAGGAGAGAGAATGCAGCTTCAACACATGAAGCATAGACTTCTATACAACCAGAGGAGTCGCCCCCTGGTGGTCAGTAGAGAGAATGCAGCTTCAACACATGATCCATATACTACTATACAACCACAGGAGTCACCCCCTGGTGGTCAGGAGAGAGAATGCAGCTTCAACACATGAAGCATAGACTTCTATACAACCAGAGGAGTCGCCCCCTGGTGGTCAGGAGAGAGAATGCAAGTTCAAACTTCCCGGTTTGATTCACTTTGACTTTTCTGCAATCCAAATTAAATGAAAATGAAATGCAGACCTTGAGGCTTCAAAACATCAGTCCACAAACCAACATGTTCATGATTACAATGGCTGAGTCCTTCATAGTCCGGTCTGACCGCTTGTTTGAGGTTTTGTTGTCTCAACCTAACTTCCTGTGAAGACGGACGTATGTTTTGAAAAGACACTGCATGTAACGAGGACAAAACTATCACTATGGTAAGTAAGTAAGTAAGTAAGTAAGTAACATGTATTTATACATCACTTTTTACAGACAGAGGTCACAAAGTGCTTGGCAGGAGTAGAAAAACTAAATGGCTTCCTAGCGTCACAGTGTGAAGCTTGCGTCGACTAAACAAAGTAAACATGACTCCATCCAAGCGGCTGCTGTTTTGAGATAGTTTCTCGTTGTTTTTCCGGCATTCCGGTGAACAAAGAGGCTCTTTGGGTTCCTAATTGCTCCTCGTGTTTAATTTCTGATGAGCTTTGGTTCCACTCTAATATCGAGCTGCAGCGGTTGTCATTCGGAGCGCATCGTACATGCACAGCACGTACCTGGCGGCCGGCGTCACAGAGAAGGCCTCCTGTCACGCAAACATGACAGGCGATGACAGACACTGCTGGGGCTGATGCATAGTTTATTACCCACCTGCTGTCGAAACAGCAAACATCCATCTGCGGCTCCGCTCACAATCAACTTTCAGCTCGTTCAAACAAGCATGGGTGTTTTTATGTATCTTAATATTTCAGGCGAGACGCTTGTCCTTTCATTATTTAGATTATGTTTTCCGTCTCCATCTCAGGCCTCTGAATAAGGTCAACTTTGCAATGCATTTGTCTGAAAAGCATTTTTGCTCCATCTGCATGGTAAAATACCTGATTCAGGTTATTAATACCGTTTTTTGCAAGCATAAATTACCCACATTAATACACACAATATTTTTTCCAAGTTTTGGTCGCAGAACCGCCTTTTGTTATATGTTTGATCTCCTTTGACATGCAGTACCAGTAGTGACCACTAGATGCTGGCCACCAATAAACCCCCATGGTCACCTCTTGTCCACTGCACCTGTAATGTGAGCATGTTCCAGACTTCAAAACATCACTTATACACAAGGTTATATATACTAATGACTATTAACAAAACATTGTATAATTCAGACTTCAAATGTATTTATATAAAAAACATTTTTTTTTTAGTTACTATAGTTCTCCGTAGTACACTTTGGAAAGGTATTTGTCACCTTTTGTTAGTGTGAGTGAGGCTTTACCTCCACAGCCGTGACATTTTATTTCCCTGTTTGTTTCTTCTTCTTTTTAACGCTGTGCTTCCATCTCCTGGAGGACACCGGTACAATCGCTTCATCTGTTTGGGTTTGTGACGCTGCAATAAAGCTGCTCAAGGATATCTTCATAATATTTCATGTCTGTATTAAATAGGCCTGTGGCCACGTGTGCGTGTTTAAACAGTGTGAACTTGCTGTTGTTATTTCTCCTGTTCCAAATATATAAACCTTAAGGTTCCAATGGAAGAGAAAGAGACAACGTGAAGTTTATCTGAGGACAATATGAAGGCCTCAGTCTGAATAAGACATATGAAGTGTGTATCTTCTTTGTGTTCTTTGTGTTGCCCTTCATCACACATCACCATGGAAACGCTGTCTGAGGAATAGCATCCATTAAAAAACACACACACACACAGTAAGTATGGAAGGTAGCCATTCAATTTGACCGTGAATAATATATATATATATATATATATATATATATATATATATATATATATATATATATATATATATATATATTTATATATTTTTTTTTTTTCATGTTTCTTTTTCTTTATATATATATATAAAGAAAAATGAAGAAAAAAATAGAGCTGTAGCTAATTAAATGATAATAAACTATAATACTGAATGACAGTGCAGTAGACAGGTTTAAGTAACAGTATACACTGTGTGTGTACATATCAATATATCAATATATCAATATATATATATATATATATATATATATATATATATATATATATATATATATATATATAATAGATTCTAATAAAATGATATTCACACAACTTCCTAAATATATAGGCCTAAGCACTGTTTGTGGGAGTCTGAGATCTAAGAATTATAATTGTTGTCGATATGACAATATTTTACACTTTACACTTGTCACTTTCACACAATCAATCACTTCATTCCGTGCACTTTACATATTTTTATTTTTAACTTTAATTTGTATTCTCTGTAGGTCCAACTGTAAATATTCAATACACTCAATTGTAAATATCCATGCTCCCTTTTTATTTCATTTTTTATTGCACTTTGTTTCATGTTTATCGTTCAATACTTTTTATTAAATGTTCTGCTCCTCCCGCCAGGACAAATTCCTTGTATGTGTAAACTTACTATATAAATAAATGGTTCTGAATCTGATTCTGAACTATTTATGAAAGTGTTCATTAATTATTTATTTTGTATCTACCCTGAAGTAAAATCAAGTCAAATACTGTATTGAATATTTCTTTATTTTACTTGTTTTCGTTAACAACGAACCAGAAATAAAAAATAAAAACAGTGCCACGTGTTGATTCCACGGGAAAGGACATTCTGTCACGAGGGTTCAATAAAGTTTTCTCCTTCAAAAGCTCCTTGGGGTCATCGCGGGCTGAGTTATGCAGCTCTTATCCTCATGTCCCCTCGGCCTCAAACGACGTGCCACTCAGTGGGGTTTATTAAATGTTTTCTGTCATAACTAAGGTCATGTTGGTGTTGAGTTACAGACACATGCAGGTCAAATGAAATGAAGAGGAGCCGCTGTATGGAGACTTACTGCCACAAAATCACCTTTCACATCTGATTTATTACATACTATTAAGCTATTATATTAACGTTTATTTTTTTATTTCGTAAGTTGTTACTAAACCATGAGAAACAGGGTTGCGTCAATCCACGTTGTGTAAGTTTGTTTAAAGTTAGCCAGAATCAGGCGTATGTATTTCCGGTATGTCTGTGAGGGCTACCTTCAAAATAAGAGCACAAGACTCGACACTAAGCGGGCATTGAGGAACACTTAAAGAAAAATACAAACTGCATATAATTCAAGCTACATACTCATTTATCTCCAAAGACGAAGGGGAGCAAAACTATCCCAAATATTTCATCCTATGACAGACAGGTGTTGGTAATTTCCATATTTTGATCTACATTAAAACAATATGATTTAATGTGAGCGTTGGTTCACAAAGCTGTATGATGATGATTAGTGGTAATGATTAATCAGCTGCAGCCAAAGCTCGACATGCAGTGAGCTGAAAAATCCTCTGCTACGAAATGTACAAAATATTAAGGATGAAAAATAAAGTCCACCTGGATTATCAGTTTATCCTTTTTATTTTTCTGTTTTTAATAAGAGGCTCAGATGCTCTCATGTCATGAATATTATAACCAGCGAGATATGCTTTCTCTATATATATTCTATTTTAGATTCTAATAAGATTGTATTCACATAACTTCTTAAATACATAGGCTTATTTGGATGAGCACTGCTTGAGGGAGTCTAAGATCTAAGAATTGTGTTGTGGATATGACAATATAGAACTGCAACTATTTATTTTTTGTATCTACCCTCACGTAAAATCAAGTCAAATATTGTATTTAATATTTATTTATTTTACCAGAAAACCAGTATTTTTTTCCCATACATAATGGCAGTAATGTCACTACGGGGATTTATTCTGACAGTTGAGACTTGCGTGACAATGGCTCACTTCACGCAGGCCGTATTTATTTTGAAGGGCCGGGGCCGGAAAAAGCAACGCGTCAGTTCCGGGCCGCTTCTCCTTCAACCAAGGAACCGCAGAGAAGATGGCGGCGCTACGAGTCTCGGTGCTGGCGGGGAGTGGGAGAGCCCTCCTCTGCACGTCGAAAACCATCAAGACCCCCGTGGTAGGTGGACCGATGCGTGTCGAACCTCCTCCCGGGAACCGAGTGTGTTTAGAGGGGCTTTTCAGTAGAAACGGGCCGCTGTGTGGCGTCCTCCTGTCGGCCGGCTAACGTGCTGTCAGCGGGTTGAGGCAAGGTCACACTTGCTCCCACTCTTTTTACCGACTGGTGCCGACAACCGGGGCGCCGGTGAAGATGATATTCTGTCTCTCTTTAAACCCGGTGTGTGTCGTTAGTGGTTTGTAGTACATTTTCCGTTCATTATTCCGGTTTAAACGGGTAAAGTAGCCGAGCTGAGCGGCAAGCTAACGGGCGAGCGGCTCAAGGACTGAAAGGACTTCCGGTGCTCAAAACGGTCTTTGGACGTTTCTTGCTGCACCAGTTGAGGTGGAAACAGAGGGTGGTCGGCGTGATTATGTTGATTTTTTTTTTTAAAATATATTATAAGAGTTGTCTCAGGTTGATACTCTAAAAACTCAACGTCCAGACATAAGTGTAGCTTATTTGCTCCAGAAAATGGACGTTATATGATGTGCCAGTCCTGCTTTTAGGGCCCAAATCAGTGTATCTGTCTAATGTAATGATGTATGATGTAATGATGTAATGTAATGATGTGCATTGTTTTCGAGTTCCAAGTTAAAATGCGTTGTGGTTTTGTCAGACATCTTGAGGATAACCAGTGTTTTGTAAGATGAGGAAAGCAGCCTGTTTGACCTGGAAAATGATCTTCAGCAACTGTGTGTATTATTTTTTTTCCATCAATTGACCCAACGATGAACTGTGAATCGGCTCCTACTGGCTTTGGTGTCTCGTCCCTCATGCAGCGACTTCCCATCCATCTAAATAACCTCTAGTCCACTGTGTATCCTGACATTTTGGGACTTTCACATGGTGTCACTTCAACATTCAAGTCGTGTGTGTGTGTGTGTGTGTGTGTGTGTGTGTGTGTGTGTCCTGATACACGGGTGCTGTCATGTGATGCCTGTTACAGAAGTGAAGGGCAGTCTCATAAGTACAGACTATAAGGCCGTTACGATGAACTGCACTTTGCAAAGTATAGTACATAGTGTGTGTGTGTGTGTGAAGGCGCTGCATCATTTAATTGATAGGCAGTAAAATAATAAGGTACTATTTTGATCTTTTAATCATATTTCAAGTAATGCAATATCTCGTTGCAACCTCTAAGATGCGAAGGGTTTCTGCTTTTCTTTTGGGTGATGGTAATCTGAATATCTTTGTGTTCAGACTGGTGGTTATGGGACAAAACCAACAAGGTGAAGATGTGTCACTGGGCTTCCACACCTTGGGATTTTCTTCATTTTAAGGTTTTATAGACCCAAGAAATTAATCATTGGACTAATTGATGATGACAATAACTGTTAGGTGCAGCCCTGCTTGCTAAGAATGTCAACAGCTTCCAAAAATCATGTCAATATCTTTTCTTTTTTTTTTTTTAACGCACCAACTCAATGTTATGGTAAAAAGAGGTTATTGAAGACTGAAAGTCCTCAAGGTCAGGGCTGCTGACTCCTACATTATCAGTTTGGTCTGTCATTTCAGAAAATGGGAAAGGGACGCTCACGTTTGTGTTGCTAAAACCAGTGAATTATTTCCATTTTCTCTCAAAATTGGGTATTGATCAACTAATAGTTTCGACAACACGGAGTATGACGCCTTTTTAGCTGTTTTTAAACAATCACTGATTTTAAGAAGATGACCGAACTGGGATCTCGTGGTCTTGTTTTCTCGTAGGCCAAAATGTCCTTCGCCAGTTTGCCTCGGAGCAAGAAGGTTGCCCTGACGACGATGGGCGTGGTCACAGCCGGCGGCGCGGGGCTCGCCCTCATGCTGCACCAGTCCGTCAAAGCCTCCGACCTGGAGCTCCACCCGCCCGAGTATCCCTGGAGCCACGCTGGACCGCTGTCCTCGCTGGACCACGCTAGGTAGGACGGACGGGGACACACACACACACACACACACACACACACACACACACACCAATGTCCGCAATCCTCGAACACTCTTTTGTTTTTAAACATGGTTTTAAAGTCTGTGTTTTGACCCTTTTTAGTCTGACTTTGTCTTCCTGAACCGCTCTTTCTGCAGCATTCGCCGTGGTTACCAGGTGTATAAGCAGGTGTGTGCAGCCTGCCACAGCATGGAGTACCTGGCCTTCAGAAACCTGGTGGGAGTGTCGCACACAGAGGCCGAGGCCAAGATCATCGCCGAGGAGGTGAGGCTGAAAAACACTGAGGAGTACATGGTGGCGCGTCTGCGGTCATATTCTCTCTTTTCTTTTTGACACTCAAGCGGCCTCTTGTGTTCAGGTTGAGGTGGTGGACGGTCCCGACGAGAGCGGAGAGATGTTCACCCGGGCGGGGAAGCTGTCGGACTACTTCCCCAAGCCCTACCCCAACCCCGAGGCGGCCCGCAACGCCAACAACGGAGCCCTGCCGCCGGATCTCAGCTACATCGTCAACGCCAGGTAACTACCGGGGAGAGAAAAACCCACACGCGGTTGAGTCTGAAAGCCGTGAAATCATCCCTGAATCCACAAGTCCGAGGTGTTCACCTGCTCTCCCCCCTCAGACACGGAGGAGAGGACTACGTGTTCAGCCTGCTGACGGGGTACTGCGAGCCGCCGGCCGGCGTGGACGTGAGGGAGGGGCTCTACTACAACCCGTACTTCGCTGGCCAGGCCATCGGCATGGCTCCGCCCATCTACAACGAGGTGCTGGAGTACGACGACGGTGCGTTAAAGGAGCGCGTGACTCCACACAGTGATGATGGCAGAACTGAAAATGCATCGGCAGCAATATTTTGAGGGAGGGAGCTTTTCTCTCATCCCATGTCTTTGTCATATATTTGTGTGTATATATACAGATTATGTTTTCAGTTTGACCAAAGAAGGAAAAAACGACAACATACTGCAGATTATACTAATATATTAAAAGATGTTTTTGCTTCACTAGAAATACAGATTTTATTTTAAATATTAAATACACTAGATTAGAAAAAATAGACTTTTTATTTTCTTTTATTATTTATACATACATACGTTACACTCAATTGCTATTTGTTCGTAGAAATACTAGCTGTAACATCCACACCTCGGTGTCGTTGAGATAATTTCGCTGATGGTTGCTGTGTCTGTTGCCATAGGAACCCCTGCCACCATGAGCCAGGTCGCTAAAGACGTGTGCACGTTCCTGAGGTGGGCCGCCGAGCCCGAGCACGACCAACGCAAACGCATGGGCCTGAAGGTACGACGATGCCTTCGTTTGAGTACACATACCAGAAATACTACTTGTATTTGAATACTTTGAGGAGTTTACACATGGTCTTTTTTTTTTTTTCCAGAAACAGCCTTTTTTTATAATAAAAAAAAGCCGCAAAGTTTTTAAATGTTATAAGAAATTAGCTTGAATGCAATGCAGTCTAAACATTATTTTAGTCAATCCCACGATAGATTTGATGAGATTTGGGACTTTAAAACGGTTGTTTTTGTTTTTAAATGGAGTTCAGAACGATCCGTGCAGAGCTACGCTGACACATCAAAGACGGCAGGATTATTGTTTATATTATAGACGGTCTATGGGTTACATACACATGTTTATACAGAGTTTCTCTATCGTAGAGCCCTTGACGGCTACAAGTATATCTTTTTTTTTTCACCGTTTCTCATTAAACCTCGTCATGAGGGCTCCAGTCTGTCGCTCGTAGTCTGAACTAGTGGCAGCAGGCGGTCGACCAACCTGGCGCTCAATGGGTTAACCTCCTCCTCCTCCTCCTCCTCCTCCTCCTCCTCCTCCTCCTCCCCCCAGTTGCTGATGGGAGCCGCCATCGTCATCCCGCTGCTCTACTACATGAAGAGGCACCGGTGGTCCGTGATGAAGAGCAGGAAGATCGCCTACAGGCCTCCCAAGTAAACGGGGACTCGAACCCCCCCCGACCCGGGCCTAACACCGACCGGAGAGGGCCGCGATCAACGACCCCCACAACGCTCATACGGACACAACACAACACAACACAACTGACACGCACACATGCCTTTCTGAGAGGAGGTAGAGAAATGAGAATATATATGTTTATTTCTGAAGAAGGCCTGTTTTTAGTTGTTGGTCGTTATAGAACCAACCGTGTGCCAGATGTGACTCTGCATCTGGAATACTGTGGCGCACGCTTGTGTCGAGAGTTGTGGCGTTTTTTTGAACGCACCCTCCGCAAAGAAAAGTTTGTTTGTTTTTATCCGGCAGCAGTTCAGGTGCTCGACGGCTCGTTCCAAGACTCTTCGTTGCTCGGCGCTGTCGTCTCTGTAAGATCACCCGGGCGCCGAGAAAATGGTTGCATCATCCTGGGTGTGTGTAAGTCCATCCTCTGTCCTCAAGACGCCACTCGCTGGATGCAATGCAACCTCTGAACCTCTGTTTTACTGTACAAAATAAATTATCTTAAAGGAAACAGTGTGTGGCGTCTTTGTTTTTTTTTGTTTTTTTTTTAAAGCCGTCTCTTAAAATGTTCACGAAGCGTTTTTTATTGATTTCCACAAAGTTTGACTCGACAGCACAACGTTTACAATACATTGAACGTTTAATTTGAAAGATTAGCAAAGCTGTTCATTTATCCAGAAGTAAAAAAGTCGATGCGCCACAGAAACTAGTTCCTGAGATCCGCTGTTATGAAGAATTTAAACCCTTTCCCTCCTGTTCTTACGGCCAGGGAAAACCTGGAAGAGTCATGGAGTTTTAAAATGGTTATTTCCAGGCCTGGAAAAGTCCTTGAAACAAAAGCCCCAAAGTTTAGTAAAAGTCATGTAAATGTGTTATATTCATGTGTTCATGTCGTTCATTTACGCTGAGTTTGAAATAATGAATATGCTTTTAAAAGAGACTCAAAATATAAGCAGGCATACATACAGGCATCTATATAAATGTTTATTCTTTTAATCAAACTATTCTCATTCATTTGAGTCATTTAAGGTTTACTGTATGCTTTGTGTTCTCATTGTTAGTTTAAATACTACATTTACTCACTTTTTACTGTTTACACCCAGATTTCACTAAATGTTCATCATGGACATTTGGTTTAAAGTCATTGGTCAGAATGTGTATGAAACCTGATTAAGTACTTGTTTCCAATAAATTGAATAGCATCACTGTATATCACTATTATATTGTAGTCGCTAGAATGATTATTACAAGTTGGATCATAGAGTTGAGCTGCAGGTTTGAGAAAATGAAGTCCAAAAAGCCATTAATCTTCATAAAACTGACCGTATTTAAAATCTGCACAGTTGAATTATCGCATCCAAGTGAATTTAATGATGAAATGGCGGACAAAAACTAACTAATTATCATTGTGATTCATGCTCGGGTTTCTAGTTACAGAGTTAACGTGGAAACAGCCGCTCCGGCTCAGCCCAGGTGTTTGGGTCCAGAACCACAGGAGTGTAGGAGACCAGGTCCTTCATCTTGGTCCAGATGTTGAAGGTCAGGTTGCCCAGGTGTTTGGCCTCGTCTATCAGAGCTCCTGAGAGCAGCTGTGGATCCTCCAGCAGGGGGCGCTGCTGGACTCGTTCCACTGCAGCCTTGTAGTTGTTGAGGAATGAGACGTCTTCAGCTCCCAGCTAACTATAGTTTATATCACATTTTGGCTCTAAAATCCAGATAATACTCTCTCTCCTACTCCACTCGTCCTCCCATTCAAGCCGAGTTTCGACGGCTTCCCCTCCGGCCTGTAATCACCACATCCTTACATTCATCCTGCCTTTCATTGTGAGATAAATAAACAAGTGTGCGGCCGGTTTAAAGCTGCTCCGGGCCTTCATTAGGAGCTAATCTGGTCCTGAAAAGGTTCTCCTCCCTGCTGCTTCCACCTGCATTCAGGCGCTACGAGCCTCATCTGCATCACAACACACACCGATTAGGCTAATAGTGTTAGCGCTTCTCCCCGGATCACTGCTATTGCCGTCATTATCATTATTATTATTCTTATGATTAGATTAAAGCAGAGGGACGGACGTGCTTCTGTTCGCCGTGAAAACTAAACTGATTTTCTACTTTGGTAATTCAGAAGAAAAGGCTTTGTGTGTGTGTGTGTGTGTGTGTGTGTGTGTGTGTGTGTGTGTGTGTGTGTGTGTGTGTTTATTTTAATTTTTAAAGGCTTCTCATCCTAATCTCACATACACTCCAGACAGTGCTTCACATGAGGGAAAACACACACACACACACACACACAGTGTTTTCTTTTTGTCTCCTGCAAAAGTTTGCAAATTTTGCAGAGTTGTTGAGCTAATTAAACTAAAAATGTAAATACGCTGTCTCTGTGTCTCACACACACACACACACACACACACACACACACACACACACACACACACACACACACACACACACACAGAGATTAGCCGCTGTATGGAACCTCAGGGAATCTCATTCTCATGGAAAAACCACTTCTTCCTTCTAATTGGTGGCCAGTGTGTGAATCCTCCACTCCCATTCAAACCAGCAGCAGCGGCTTGTCCTCCTGCGGCTTCACGTGCGGCTCAGACCTAGAACCAGTTCACTCGACCCCTTCAGCCCATCGCAGGCCGCCGGTCCACAGCACAGAACCTGGAGAACGTGGAAGGTTTTAAACATCGGCTTATGGAACTGTTGTTTTGTTTCGGTGGTTGCCGGTTGGTTGGTGAGCACACCGGTGGGGAGGAGGAGGGCTGCTAATCGATCAGTTGGTCAGATCAATCGTTATCAATAGTCATGGCGTCTGTTTTGGCGTCCACTCCGGCTCCCGGGACGGCAGGAGGCAGGCCGGCGTTCTCCATCGAGAGGATTCTGGGCTTGGGGCTGGAGAGACCTGGAAGCTGCCTGAAGCTGCACCGGCCCTGGACAGGTGAGCCTTCACTGATTATATATATATATATATATATATATATATATATATATATATATATATATATATATTGATTATTCATCAAGTAAGATGATGATATTTGTGCTTTTACTGTGAAAAATTGAAATTGACCCATTTGTTCCTTTTTGTCTCGGCTCACACATTTATAATATTTAAGTGTGGAAGCACAGTTTATAAAGATAAATTATTATTGCAACGTCCATTTACTTTGACTTAAAAATATATGACGCAATGCACCACAATATCATGTACAATGATATCCTATTATAACTTTATGTTAAGATACAACTGGGATGTAATCTTCTCCTCATTTAAAAAGAGGCTCATAGTAAAAGTTGCTTTTCTAGAAATAAATCCTTTTATTTGTGTAGTTATAAGACTCCTGAGCTCAGTTTCCTTATTTATATTTTCCTTAATTGTCCTAAAATTGTTTTTTGTTTTCCCAATATTTCCCTTTGCCTGAAAATATCTTAAAATATAATTACTCTCTAGTTTCTCATTGATTGATCTCAGTATTGACTCACTAATCATGAAAAAGCGAACAAAAATTGTAAGAAAAATATATATATGCTTGACTCCTCCACGAGGGAAGTTATATTGTCTCATGTAATAAACTAAATTATAAAGATAGTGTTTAATGAAGCTCTCAATAGGTAATCGCTACAAAGAAATCATGTAAAATGTTCTAATTTTTATTTAGTACATAATAAATTGATCGCTGTCAGGCGGTCGAGTGAAATATTAACTCATTAAAATGTATTTTAATTGTGTTTGTATCCAGAGATCGGAGCCGAGGAGGAGAGCAGAGGGACGGGCTCTCAGCATCATCATCATCATCATCTTCAGCATCATCATCCTCATCCTCAGAGGCATCTTCATCATCCTCAGCAGCTGAACTCTTCCAGGCCGACATCAAATTGGTACATCGGACGCAGGCCGCGCACCGCCTTCACCAACAGCCAGGTAATCAATCAATTAATCAATCAACCAATTCACCAATCAATTAATCAATCAATAAATCAACCAATTAATGAATCAATTAATCAATCAATCAGTATGTCAAGGGAACACATTGATCCTATTTAAGGATTCTCTTTCATTCAGCACTGAGGTCAGTTGTCTCTCTCCGTCATGCAGGTGAATGTGTTGGAGACGGTGTTCCAGGTGAACTGTTATCCAGGGATCCAGCTGAGGGAGCAGCTGGCTGCCAGGCTCGACCTGGACGAGGACAGAATACAGGTGAGCGCCTCTAGAATACAGGTGAGCTCCACTAGAATACAGGTGAGCTCCACTAGAATACAGGTGAGCTCCTCTAGAATACAGGTGAGCTCCACTAGAATACAGGTGAGCTCCTCTAGAATACAGGTGAGCTCCTCTATAATACAGGTGAGCTCCTCTATAATACAGGTGAGCTCCACTAGAATACAGGTGAGCGCCACTAGAATACAGGTGAGCTCCACTAGAATACAGGTGAGCTCCTCTAGAATACAGGTGAGCTCCTCTAGAATACAGGTGAGCTCCTCTATAATACAGGTGAGCTCCACTAGAATACAGGTGAGCTCTAGAATACAGGTGAGCTCCACTAGAATACAGGTGAGCTCTACAAGAATACAGGTGAGCTCACTAGAATACAGGTGAGCGCCACTAGAATACAGGTGAGCTCTAGAATACAGGTGAGCGCCACTAGAATACAGGTGAGCTCTAGAATACAGGTGAGCGCCACTAGAATACAGGTGAGCGCCACTAGAATACAGGTGAGCGCCACTAGAATACAGGTGAGCGCCACTAGAATACAGGTGAGCTCCACTAGAATACAGGTGAGCCCCACTAGAAAACAGGTGAGCTCACTAGAATACAGGTGAGCTCCTCTAGAATACAGGTGAGCTCTACAAGAATACAGGTGAGCTCACTAGAATACAGGTGAGCTCCTCTAGAATACAGGTGAGCTCTACAAGAATACAGGTGAGCTCACTAGAATACAGGTGAGCGCCACTAGAATACAGGTGAGCTCTAGAATACAGGTGAGCGCCACTAGAATACAGGTGAGCTCTAGAATACAGGTGAGCTCACTAGAATACAGGTGAGCTCTAGAATACAGGTGAGCGCCACTAGAATACAGGTGAGCTCTAGAATACAGGTGAGCTCTAGAATACAGGTTAGCTCTAGAATACAGGTGAGCGCCACTAGAATACAGGTGAGCACTAGAATACAGGTGAGCTCTAGAATACAGGTGAGCGCCACTAGAATACAGGTGAGCTCTAGAATACAGGTGAGCTCTAGAATACAGGTGAGCTCTATAATACAGGTGAGCGCCACTAGAATACAGGTGAGCTCTAGAATACAGGTGAGCTCTAGAATACAGGTGAGCGCCACTAGAACAGCAGCTCTTTAATCTCTCTCTCTCTCTCTCTCCCTCTCCCTCTCTCTCTCTCTCTCTCTCTCTCTCCCTCAGATCTGGTTTCAGAACCGGCGGGCTAAATTGAGACGTTCCCTCCGAGAAACCCGCCTGCAGCTGGTTCAGACGGCCGTGGCTGACCTCGGGGTCAGAGGTCGAGTGAAGGCCGAGCGGGGTGACCAGCGGCTGGAGGAAGAGGAAGAGGAGGAAGAGGAGGAGGCGTGACACTGGTGAACTCTGAACCGTGGACGTGCATTCACCGCTTTCTACCAGCTTTGAAGATGTCGCCCAAAAACAAGACTGTGAAAAAACAAACGCTGACGAATCAAAGTCACAGTTTGCTTACAAGCCAACGCAGGATCTGATGTTTCCACGGAAACAGGAAGTCTGTCGTCCTGCAGATGAAACTGTGTCGTGAGGTCTGGTTCTGGATCAGTTCATAACGTCACGTGTCTCAACATGTGATCAGGTCTCTGTTCTCTAAACTGTACAAAGTCTAATTAAAACTATTAAAGTATCTGTCCCCTGCATGACTTCGCTATTTTTAGTTATTTACAAATTGACGTTTTTTAAGAGTGTTTTCAAAATAATTTTGTTGTTGTTGTATTTGTTGATTTAAAAAATAAACTTATTATTATAATAATATTTACATTTTCTGCTACTTTACACTTCTTCTCTGCATTTCAGAGGCAAATATTGGACTTACTCAACTTTTTCAGAAGAATATACTATAATATTCGAATTATTCTGTATTTGTTGATATTTTTCGATGCAATTCTCCACAGTGAATTATTTTACTTTTAGTATTTTAAATATATGTTGATGGTAATACCTTTCTACTTTTATTCAGTAAAACTTTTAATGCATAACTTTTTCTTGTAACAGAATATTTTCCACAGTGTGTGGTATTACTATGTTTACTAAAGTACAAGATATGAGTACTACTTTATCCACTGCGTTAAATACTGTATGCTTTATGTATTAGATTTGGTTTTGTTTCTCCTTCTTTTATATATATTTACTGGTGTATTTCTATTTTTTATTTCGTCAAAAACATTTTTTCAAATATATAGTAAAAATATACTTTGAAAAGTGAAAGTCCTCATCATGAAGAATGGCCCATTTCAGAATAACATGTATTATAATATTTGATTTATTCTGTATTATTTAAAACAAGTAAAAATACACACAAAATATAAATAAAAGATTGTATATATATATTTTGTTGCATATTTTGATTTTGTATTTTCTCAACAAAATAAATATTATTTCAGAATAATATATATTATAATATTTGAATTATTTAAATAAATACACAAAAAATATATATAAAAGATGATATATATTTATATGTATTCTGATGTGTATTTTAATTTGATATTTTCTCTAAAAAATAAATAAAAAAATAAATATATAATCAAAATATACTTACTCATAAGTAAACGTACTCATAATGAAGAATGGCCCATTGAGGAATAATATACATATATAATTATATAATTGGAATTGTTCTGTATTATTTTATTATATTATTCAATACCATTCTCCACAGTGGATTCTTTTACTTTTGGTATGTTAAGCATATTTTGATGATGAACTACTTTTAGTTCAGTAAAACTTTTAACGCATGAATTTAGGTTTTTTTTATATATTTTTTTTTTGTGTATCTTCATTATTTATTTGATCAAAAAAGAAAAGAAGAAAAAAGGGCTGAATTACGCGGCCGGCGCTGATTGGCTGCGCCGTGCCCTCGTGCGTGTCCCGGAAGTAGAAGCGCAGGACCCGATGTGTGTCTGGAGTGCAGGAATCCGTCGGTAACGGTTGTTGTCAGCGGCGGGTTCTCAACATTTTGGGGGAAAATGGACACGTTGAATAAACTGAAACAGTTTGACGCGTATCCCAAAACTCTGGAGGACTTCCGCGTGAAGACGTGGGGAGGAGCGACCGGTGAGCGGCGTCTTTTACCCGGGGAGTAGGGGCCGTTCAGCGGCTGTTAGCTACGGCGGCGGCGGCTGGACCGCGGCTCCTGCAGGATTAATCCCACATTATCACATGCTATCACTTATTATCACTTATCATCACTTATTATCACGTATCGGAAGCACGTCTGACGTCATGCGTGTTGTTTCTAACGCCGTGTGGTGCGTTCAATGGTTGTAGCTCAACAGCAGAGCCGCATACCAGCTAATTATTTACATAAAATAAAACATGCAAATGTAGACCAAATATAGACATAACCTGGTGTTTTTGAAAGAAACTTATCGTGATGTCAACTTGTTTTCTGGTATTTTTACTGTGTATTTCCTGGACACGTTAATACCAGCGGTGTGTCAAGCTTTAGCCCTTTTAACATTACTGTGTTAAAATGTACCTTTACTCAAGTACTGTACTTGATTGTAGTGTTTTATTACATACTTTAACTATTCATATTGTTTGCTACTTTATAAGCTGGTTGCTGGTTATTGTGCAGATTAAAAATGGAAACATATATAATGAACACATACATAATGGATCATAATTACCGGTTTAGATGAAGCTTTATTGATCCTCATGTTCATAACTTTTACTTTTAAAGTAATTTAAAAGGAGCTCAACCTTTTTTCTTATATTACAGACAATGTGATGAAATAACTTAATGATAATCACCATTTAAATTAAGCTCATTCACCGTTGTTTTATTTTCAGGAACAAATTACTTCTTTTTTTCTCAGAGGAATCATGAAATATGTTGTCGGCTAATTCTGGTTTCATAAGAACATGAAAAGTTATTGAGAAACAAACCGGTTTGGACTTTTGTAGCGTAACTTATTGAAGTATTAATTAAGTAAACCAGCAGCTGCATGAAAGAAGACCGGCAGTTAATTTACAGAAAGAGCGGGAAAACATTTTCTCATTTAAATAATTACTTTTGTCACTGACATAAAAAACAATGTCGCTTAATCGATAAAGAAAATAATGAACCTCTCCCAGAACATCTTGAGTTAATTAATTAGTGACTGTGATTATTAGCAATAATATTTAAAATAACATTAATGAATGAATGAATTGGCAGTTTGATTCTCTGGGGTCTTGACCTCCAGATGAAAACGTTTTATGGTCCTCACCTAATTGAACATAAAACATCCGGATGATGTCATAGAGGGAAGAAAGTATCGCAATGCATGTTTTTATTTGTCTTTTTACACTGTGAGCACACACACACACTCACACACTTCCTCTGTGTCTCTGCAGTGACCGTCATCAGCGGCGTCATCATGCTGATCCTGTTCGTCTCAGAGCTGCAGTACTACCTCACCAAAGAGGTGAGTCCACGTCCTCGACGCCGGGAGGCGTCCCAAGTCAAATATTACATTTTGACGTCGTGGCACAAAACAGGTCGTGCCGGTCGTGCCGGTCGCAGGTCTGAATCCCGGTACGTCGCCTCCGGGAGGGAGCCGTGCCTTGAACTGTTCAGAGGCGACGACGTGAACTCGAGGCTCCCGAGCTTTCGGCTGTTTAACGCGGTCTTCCTCAGCAGGCGGAGACGTCCACGGAGCTTTAAAGTCACAAATGTGTCCAGAAAAACTCCAAATGTCGTCGGAAACTATTTCCAAAGTCCAGAATGTATTCATTCATTTTGAAAAGACGCAGATCAGTACATTATAATGTGATTACCGTAAAAGTCGGGTTACAAGCCGCTACTACCTTCGGTCAGTGTCCCCCGTTAGCGCCCCGCTGTAGCCAGCTAGCGCTCCGCTAGTTCCCCGCTAGCCCCCCGACAACCACAGAAGGTAGCGGGGCCATCCCCGGCTCGACACCCGACTTGGGCAGAGGGGATGCGGGCAGTAGCAGCAGCAGCGCTAGCAGCAGCAGCGTTAGCAGCAGCAGCAGGGAGCTAGCAGCAGCGCTAGCAGCAGCAGCGCTAGCTTGCTACAGCGGGGACACTGACCGGAGGTAGGAGCGGCTTGTAACCCGACTTGTGCGGTATTATAATTAAGGCAAGTTGTGGTTAACGTGAACCGACTTTCTGTCGTCAAGGAAACGCTTCCTGTCGGACCGGTCCGATCACAAACCGTGAGCAGTTCCCCCCCAGAGCCTTTTTAAAAAAACAGTTTTCCAGAAAAAAAGTCAAAGATCCTGTAAAGTCTTTATCTTGTCCTGGAAAAGTATTTCATCATTCTACCTTTTTCAGAGCTTCCCCCCAAAAAACGGACATCTTCACCACCTGAGTGCGCTGACATGTCCAGAATCAAATAAAACTTTATGGACCAAAGTATTACGAACATCTCGGCCCGGATGACGACAACTTAAGTGGTCGAGACTCTAATATTCTAGGACCCATTTGTCATAATTTCTAAGTATGTAAGAGATAATTTTGTGGATAAATTATAGACCGCACGTCTTTTTAAATTGGACTTAAACGTAGAGAAATACGACCTCTCATCGCTGGAAAAGGTCCTGAACGCTGAAGGAAACAGACTTCAACATGCTGAAGACTCAGAGCTGTGAAATCAACACTGATCTTCATCACCACGACGTTGTTGACCTTTTTTTAAACTCACAACATTTAGAAGTATTGTGTTTTAAATATTCGTCAGATGCGTTAACCAGCGCTGAACGTCTTCTGTTCCATGGACTGAATGTTGTGTAGTGCCGGTGTGTTTGGGGTTGGATCCCATAACGATGTGTGTATTATTATTATTATTATTATTATTATTATTATTATTATTATTATTATTATTATTATTATTATTCTCCTCCTCCTCTCAGGTTCACCCAGAGCTTTACGTCGACACGTCGCGAGGAGACAAGCTGAAGATCAACATCGACGTCCTTTTCCCCCACATGCCCTGCGCCTGTGAGTAGCAGACCCCGTTTGTGACGCTGCATGTTGCCCACAACCGAGCCTGTCTCTCTCTCTCTCGCTCTCTCTCTCATCTCTCTGTCTCTCTCTCTCTCGTCTCTCTCTCTCATCTCTCTCTCTCTCTCTCTCTCGCTCCGTCTCTCTCTCTCTCCGTCTCGCTTCGTCTCTCTCCGTCTCTCTCTCTCTTTGTCTCTCGCTCCGTCTCTCTCTCTCTCTCCGTCTCGCTTCGTCTCTCTCCGTCTCTCTCTCTCTTTGTCTCTCTCTCATCTCTCTCTCTCTCTCTCTCTCTCTCTCTCGCTCCGTCTCTCTCTCTCTCCGTCTCGCTTTGTCTCTCTCTCGCTTTGTCTCTCTCTCTCTCCGTCTCTCTCTCTCTCTCCGTCTCGCTTTGTCTCTCTCTCGCTTTGTCTCTCTCTCTCTCCGTCTCTCTCTCTCTCTCCGTCTCGCTTTGTCTCTCTCTCGCTTTGTCTCTCTCTCTCTCCGTCTCTCTCTCTCTCTCCGTCTCGCTTTGTCTCTCTCTCGCTTTGTCTCTCTCTCTCTCCGTCTCTCTCTCTCTCTCCGTCTCGCTTTGTCTCTCTCTCGCTTTGTCTCTCTCTCGCTTTGTCTCTCTCTCGCTCCGTCTCTCTCTCTCCGTCTCTCTCTCTCTCGCTCCGTCTCGCTCTCTCTCTCTGTCTCTCCCTCCCTCCTCACAGCATCAGTGATGTTCCAGCATTTTGTCTCTCTCTCTCTCTCTCTCTCTCTCTCTCTCCGTCTCGCTTTGTCTCTCTCTCTCTGTCTCTCTCTCCCCCCTTCAGACCTCAGCATAGATGCGATGGACGTGGCCGGTGAGCAGCAGCTGGACGTCGAGCACAACCTGTTCAAGCAGCGTCTGGACAAAGACCTGAAGGCCGTCACGCAGGAGGCCGACAAGCACGGTAGAGCGTCGCCTGAGCCTATCAGTAGTAGTATTAGTATTATTATTAGTATTATTAGTATTATTATTTTAAGTGTGAACGACGGAGAATGTAAACACAACGAGGCGGACGAGTCGTCGTTATGACCTTTGATAGCAAACGCCTTTTTCTTTTAAGACGTGTAAACGCTTCACTAGAGATGTTTTTACCGACACATTTCATAGAACAACTAATTGCTGCAGCAATTCAATGCATTTCATCCATGAGCTCATATTTATACGACGATGACGATGATGATGATGATGATGATGATGATGACGATGACGTTTCCGTGTGTAGACCTCGGGATGGCGGACGACGGGGAAGTGTTCGACCCCAGTTCACTGGACCCGAACAGATGTGAGAGCTGCTACGGAGCCGAGACCGAAGACCTCAAGTAAGAGAGAGACACACACACACACACACACACACACACACACACACACACACACACACACACACACACACAATGGGAAGGGTTTTATCATTTAGACCCAAACTCTGCTTAAAATTTGTGTTTTTTTTTTTCTGTCACCTTGTTACTCACGTGTGTGTGTGTGTGTGTGTGTGTGTGTGTGTGTGTGTGTGTGTGTGTGTGTGTGTGTGTGTGTGTGTGTGTGTGTAGATGCTGTAACACCTGTGATGACGTGCGGGAGGCGTACCGGCGGCGCGGCTGGGCGTTCAAGAACGCGGACACCATCGAGCAGTGCAAGAGGGAGGGCTTCTCCCAGAAGATGCAGGAGCAGAAGAACGAAGGCTGCCAGGTGTACGGCTTCCTGGAGGTCAACAAGGTCACACCAGTCTTCCTCCTCTTCTTCCTCCTCCTTTGGGGGTTACTGGTCGTCAAAGATGTCCAGGACAACATGTGGACGTTTGAGGAAGATTTTTATTTGTATTCACTCTCTTCCTCCTCTTGGGGTCTCAGGTGGCGGGAAACTTCCACTTCGCTCCAGGAAAAAGTTTCCAGCAGTCTCACGTCCACGGTAAGAGCTGCTGCCCGTCCCGCCTCCTCTTAATGTATATATTATATTTAGAAATATATATATATATTTTCAAATATATATTTTCATATATATATTTTTTTCAAATATATATTATATATTATATATATATATATTTTTTTTTTTCAAATATATTGTATATATATATATTTTCAAATATATATTTTCATATATATTTTTTTTCTTTTCTTCATATATATATATATATATATATATATAAAAATATATATATATATATATATATATATATATAAAATATATTTTCAAATATATTATGTATATATATTTATTCAAAAATATTATGTATATATATTTATTCAAAAATAGAACCATTCAAAGGTTTGTGAACACCCTGCTATTTGTTCTGATTAAAGTTCTTCACTTTCTACACGTTGACCTTTTTTTAAACCTTTTAAAAAAACACAGATTTTAGAGACCGGCTTGGGTTTAAGACCTAAATCACGTACAAAAATAATATTTCAGTCTTCGTCTGTGCCTCCTTTTTTTTTCCCACACAAGAAACTGGGCCTGAGGTCGGGTTCTTTCAGTTAAATTTATAAAATACCAAAATTGTCAGATTCCTTTCTCACTTTCTTTATTCCAAGTGAATATTTTCAAACCGGGGCTCTGGTCAGGATGTCGGTGAACGATTGAAGGGTCTATTTTAAGCCTTCTATAGATTTATTTATTTATGAACTATGGTTTACATCATTGTGTTGTAAAGAATACAATATCATGAACTAACAACCGTTCATCTTTTATAGAGAAATGATCTCATGTGTTTTGCATCAGCTGATCGACCCTTTTTATTTTATTTTATTTTATTCTATTTGGGACAAATATCAGCCGAAAAAAAGGGTTGTTCAGAAACGCTTGACTGCTTTCCTCTCGTCTGTGTTCCCTCCTCCAGTCGTTACTCATCCACCCACCAGTCATTCAGTCATTCATTCATTCATCACAATCAGGTCTGATGTCACGTCGAGGTCCTCGATCAGTTAATCAATCGATCGGTCGGCGTGGTTTCCGTTTGTGCCCTAAAAACAAAAGACATCTTTACATTCCAGAACATGAAGATGTCAAATTTAAAGCTTCTACATGAATGTGAAAAGGTTTTTGGAGCAGATTAAGTCTAAGGTCAAGTCTCAGGCGTCGATACTCGAGCCCCAAATGACCAGAATGGAGACTTGCGTTGCTGCCCTCAGTCGAGTTCCACTGATGAACGCTTTCTAACCCAAATGCATCAGAGGAAAATCATGTGACCGGTTTGAAGTGATTTTGAGTGAAAAAGCCTCATTTACAGAGACGCTCTCTGACTCGACACTGAAACCAGAATGATGGAAAGTTCTTCGGCAGAAGCTTCTTCATGCAAAGAACATTTCCACCGATCCATCTCTCCTCTGCACGCTTCTCCTCTCCATTTCTCTCCATCCTTTCGGCTGCCGTTGTGTTTCAGTTCCGGTCTTTTGTTATTAATATCTTGACTTGATCGTCTCGATAAGTTCCCCTCATCTGCACATTAAAACAAATAAATCTTCTCCAAATGGAGAAATTGAGAAGTTTGAGACGTCTCCAGGTAGATTTCTACCTCTGAACTAATCTGGTTGAATGAATTATATTGATTTTAAATTGGCGGGAATCACGGATTTGACCGTAAACTGAATAAATCCTCATTCTGGTCCCAGAAAGTCCCTTCATGTCGTCTCAGGACTGACCTTAATGTGTTAGGGGCTGCACCACCCTGACACCCTGGAAGTAAGTCAAAAAATAATTAAAATAAGCTTTTTCTTTGCCACAGAATAAAACCGTAAAACCTGTAAATCGTAGTTTTTAATACTTTTGAAAACCAAATCGATGTGAGCAGAAACGAGTTTCAAAAGCCGCGTCCTCGTGCGCCTCTGGTTGATTTGTAAAAAATCTGATATATAAATATAGGAGTTGTGCAGCCCCTCTCACACATGCACATAACGTGGTTTGTTGTCTACCTGCATCGTTTAGTGACTCTTCTCTCTTCTTTCTGCAGTGCACGCTGTGGAAAGTAAGTCATCTTTATTTTGCCGTTTTCTCCTTAAACCGTATAAATACCCAGAAACGCCTTTTACTGTCCGTCACCTGCTGGCGGCGCTGGAAGCTAGTTCTGTAATGGGAAGTGGGAATGACTACTTTTACAAACAATGGATTTAAGTATATGATGATCCATTTTACAGTGATGGGGAACAAATCCACTTTGTCTCCTCCGAGGAAGCAATTTTTTTTTTTACGTTTTATCCTGACGAAACTGAAAATCAGCTTTTTTTTTTACTCTTAAACTTCCTTTGTTGTGTATTTTCAATATTTTACAAACATGATGAAGCTGCTGTAATGTTGAGCGTTGAATCCTCCTTAGCAGACCAGCGGAAGGGCACGCTAACCCACCGCCTGGAAGTCTCATCAAATCTGATCTCCTAGAATTTGAGTTCTTTTGGGCAGTTTTCTAGGATTTAGTTTGGTCGGGTTTGTTCCGTGTGACGCTGCAGGGAGGTCAAAGGTCAGAGCCCCGGCACCCAGAGACCAGCGGGTGCTTTTCATGACGCTAACTCCGGCTTCCTCGCGTCCACTTTCCTCCCGTTGGGCTCCTCCCACCTCGCCAGGAGGAAGGAAGCGCGTTAGCGTCATGGAAAGCCTCCAGCCACTAACTCCAACATGAACTTGCGTGTGACTGTCGGCTTCAGCTTTACTCGCCGTCTTCCATCTACACATTAAAGGCAGAAATCAATCAGCAAACGGATCAATAACTCACATTTCTGACCGATCTGTAACACTTCTCCTTCTTTTACTAAACGTGTATTTGAGGTTTCGAACGCGTTAAGTGACCCGACATGTTTTCTGTGTTTGCAGTTCACGACCTGCAGAGCTTCGGCCTCGACAACGTGAGTATTTCCTGTTTCTTTCTTTGCTCATTTATTAAATATGTCGTGCTTCGACTTCAGAATACTTGACTGTCGGGTTGCGTTCCTCCTGCAGATCAACATGACCCATCTGATAAAGCACCTGTCGTTCGGTAAAGATTACCCCGGCCTCGTGAACCCTCTGGACGAGACGGACGTCACGGCGCCGCAAGGTCGGTCTCAGCTTCTTATTTCTTTTGGTTTTCTATATATATATTTATGTCAAGCTGGAGGGAAAAATATCACAAGGAGCTGCAGTTCAGCACCAAAGTGTAGTCGTTAAAAATATATATAATGAATCAACCTGCTTTCCGTCGGGTCGGTTCTTAGTTCTTTAGTTAGTTGACGTATCTTATATACGCCGTATTTTTTTTAAATAAAGCAAGACATTTGGGAATAATTATTCTGGTTTGACTCGACCGGTTTCCACATTTACATTAAATTTGAGGTTTTTCTTGGCAACTTCACAAATGCGACAACACATCCACCCCGTGAGCCTTTTTTGACGGATCTGGACAACATTTATTGACAAAAACTAGACGGTCGGTCGAGAGCGTGCCGGCGTCCTGCGGACGGAGCGCCGCAGCCGCGGTGGAAGTCACTGGAAAAGTCCCATTAGCCGCGTCACTGTGCGGAGGAGGCGGGGCCTCGTGCTCCTCAGCAGCGGATGCCCATCCCGATGGACATGAAGGTGCCGAACGTCCCCCCGCTCTGCATCATGGTCTTCCCGACGCCGCCCATCAGCTCCCGGCCGCGCATGCCGACCCTTCAGGCAGAGGAGACCGTTTTAGTTGTTTTACCTCATTGTATAGCGATATGTTTATGTTCATGTCAGCCTGGTTTCCTCTTTGCCTGCAAAGCTCTCGTTTTAAAAAAAACCTTAGATGTGGACTAATTACTCTTAATTTCCTTCATTATAGCACTTAATCAAGTACTTTTAGTGCTGCTGTGAAGACTGGCAGGTTCACCGTAATGTAACACTAATAAAAGTAAATTGAGGCAAAGAGCAGTTTCTTATTTGGCAGAAAATGTAGAATAATTTAACCGCCACTTTCCAAAGTGAGCTGACAATTTAAAGCAAATGGGTTAAAATGACATTGGTTATTAAAAATGTCAATATTGGGAATGCAAGAACTGGATCCTGGGGTTTTTCACCGGGCAGGTGTGCCACTTGTAAAGTACTAGTCTTCATAGAAAACCCCAAGACAGAACATTTTGGCTGCAGACTCACCTGAGACAGGAGAAGGTGCCAAACATGGCGCCAGCGGCCATCCCCACGGCAAAGCCCATCATGAAGCCCATCTTGACCCGGTCGAAGCAGCTGGGCTGGGTCTGTCCTCCGTACGAGCCGACAGACACGGGCATCTGGAACCGGAGAAGACCGCATGAGACAGAAGTGACACAGTTTTGGGGTCTGCATCAACAGGTCCCTGAAGGTGGCCAAACTGGAAATGCTGAGCAAGACCACTTCCGTGGTCTCCAGTCTGCCTCAGCACCCAGTCACGTGTCTGACAATGTGGTTATTGCTATAAAACATATGGCGCAGAAGCAACGACCTGAATATTGAGTCTATCCTGTGCAGAACTTAAGAGAAGCAGTGACGTAATGGTGCTTCAGGAGACGGACAAAAAGTCGGACATTTGACCTTTGTATTAAACTACCTTACGAGTCTGCCGTTCACCGAGCTGGCGATCCAAAACACCCACTGACGTTTACTTAACTAAATACATGTGGTAGTTAAGCTGCTAGTTGGTGATTAACTTAGCGTTTCGGGTCTAGTTAGTCTGTTATTGCGTGAGCCAGCGAGCTAGGCTAAACATTAGCACAGATGTGTAGTTAAACGTGAATTAATAAAATAACCCAAATGTTTGTTTCACTGTGTTCTTTAAACGGTAACTTTAATAATATCGCGCGATAGTTCATAATAATTATGTCAGCAATCCAGTCGTTAAGCGACCCGGATAGTTTGTTGCGCTAGCTTAGCACGCTAACTAGTAAGCTAACGCTGCGTGACGTCATGTTGCGGCCTTAATGGATCAAAACGGCGTGTTTGTTTCTTTTGATCAATGCATGCTGGGAAATGTCCCCGGAAGTCGAGCTTACCTTGAACTGTGTTTGAGTTTTTTTTTTTTAAATAAATTTGGTTTCTGGTTCCTAATGTTCTGTAGTTCAGAGCTCAGCTGCGTTTAAATGTCTTTCTAGCAAACCTCCATAACCGGATAGAGGAAGGAGAGAAAGATGGAAGAGGGAGAAAAAGATGGAGGAGGCGGAGGAAAGGAGAGACGTGAAAATAAAACAGCGCCCTCACGTGGTTCATTCTGTTACTGCTGGCGATTAGTTTGAAGTTATTAAAAGTCCTGAATTCAAAGTGTTGCTTATTTTAAAAAGTATTTCTACTTTTACTTATGTACAACATATTTTATTAAATATGTTGTACATATTTAATAAAATATGTGCAACATATTTTATTAAATATGTTTTGCATTTTAATATTTAATATTGCTTTACTTGTAACAAAACAAGTTTATTTTGCGGGGTTAATACATTAATAAAATATTATCTATCTATACCAGACTATAGAAATAATCCATTTGTTAAATAGTTTATTTGTAAAGTACAGAGACACGTTGCATGTCTTTTTATCCCGATGTTGTAATAATAATAATAATAATAATAATAATACTATTTGCAAACTGTATATATGCTGCAAATAGTATTATTAATCCTTTTATGTTCTGGACTGATAATTGGTCTATGTTTGACAGCAGCCACCAGTCTAATGTCATAATACCATAAACAACCATGTTTTAACAATCTCTCTCTCCCCCCCTCTCTCTGTCTCCCCCTCTCTTTCTTTCCCCCTCTCTCCCCCCGCAGCATCAATGATGTACCAGTATTTTGTGAAAATCGTTCCTACCATCTACGTAAAAACCGACGGAGAGGTGAGTTTGAAGCTCCTCTTTCACGTCGATCCTTACGACGCTTCTTTGCATTTAATAGTTTTATGAAAGCGTTGCGTTGTCCATCGTCAACATCGTCTTTTAGTTGGCTCTTAAATCAGGGTTCTTACGGTCATGGATTATTAAAATGGTTATTTCCAGGCCTGAAAAAGTCCTTGAAAAAATTAAAATCTCAAAAGTTTAGTAAAAGTCATGTAAATGTGTTATATTCATGTGTTCATGACGTTCATGTACGCTGAGTTTGAAATAATGAATATGCTTTTAAAAGAAAGACTCAAAATATAAGCAGGCATCCATACAGGCATCTATATAAATGTTTATTCTTTTAATCAAACTATTGTCTCATTCATTTGTGTCATTTAAGGTTTACTGTATGCTTTGTGTTCTCATTGTTAGTTTAAATACTACATTTACTCACTTTGTACTGTTTACACCCAGATTTCACTAAATGTTTAAAGTCATGAACCCATTGGTCAGAATGTGTGTGAACCCTGGTAAATATTCCCGTCTCTATTTGTCCGCAGGTGGTGAAGACGAACCAGTTCTCGGTCACCAGACACGAGAAGGTGGCCAACGGGCTGATCGGGGACCAGGGGCTGCCGGGCGTGTTTGTCCTGTACGAGCTGTCGCCCATGATGGTGAAGTTCACCGAGAAACACAGGTGGAGACGCAGAGCAGACTCCGTTAGCTCCTCGTGGGGCAGGAATTGGGAAAACTGTCTCTTGACTGTGGTCGAGATTTGTTTAGAACTTCCAAAATATTGAAATTGAGTATCGGCGCTATAATGAAAATAATAATAAACTTTTGCTTTTTTAAATAAAAGGTTACAAGATAGAAATGGCTGACAAACGCATATAAATAAAAAGGATTTAAAGTAGTTATACAACATGTTTGAACCTATTTGAAATGATACAAGACGGGTTTATTTAATACATCAGTGTCCGATTCACATGGATTTAGTTAAGATTTTGGAACAAAGCTGCCACTAAATTAATAGATAAAAAGATTAGATAGAAGAAAAGTGGTAAACAAAAAAATATATATAAAATATTGTAAATTTAATTACTTTGAAGCGATTTTGAGTAAAAAAAAACACTATAACATCATCCTGTTTGACTCTGAAATTCTAATTATGACGTCATTCTTCTTCTGAACGCAGATGTACAAAAAAAAAATGAAGCCGTACATTTACATTTGTCGCACGGCAATAAAAAGATAAATGTTCTTCAAACTGTTGTCGCCTAACGAATGTCCTCTCTCTGTTCAGATCGTTTACACACTTCTTAACGGGAGTCTGTGCCATCATTGGAGGCGTGTTTACAGGTGAGTGGTTGTGTCACATGATGACATGTTGGGGATGAAGATGACTTTAAATCTGACTCTCCTCCTCCTGCAGTCGCCGGTCTGATCGACTCGCTCATCTACCACTCGGCTCGGGTCATCCAGAAGAAGATAGAGCTGGGCAAGGCGTCCTAACGGAAGCCTGACCTTTGACCTTTGACCCCCGACCCGCCCGCCGGCCTGCACGGTGCCAAGCAGACCGAGACACAAGACGGAAAGCAGAGGGACAGACGGAGGGAGGTTTTAAATCAGCCATGTTCCTTTAACTCATCTCTCACTTCTGGAAAAATCTCTGGAGATTAACCTTTTTTTTTTTTTTTGTGCTCTCCGCTGTTTTAATTTCGATGCCGACGGGTTCAGAATCAACTCTTTTTCTTCTTCTTGTGATTGAACTCGAGCAGAGAGGAGGAAGCCTCGTCCGCCTCGTCCGCCTCCAGAAGCTTCTGTGTGTGTGTGGGATTCACTTCCTGTCCATTTCCTGTTTACTTCCTGTTCACTTCCTGCTCCGACCGCCGCACTGAATCTTTGAGATGAGGCGCCTTTTTTAAACGGACTACGTCTCCCACAGTCATGTGACCGGGGCGGCTTGATGATGATGATGATGACGAAGAAGAAGTTTGAACTCGCAAAAGCTTTCATGGAGAAGTTCATTCATGTTTTCTCCTTCTTTTTTTTGTCAACGAATCCCATGAAGTAACAAACGACCAACGCGCTCACCGGTGTTGTCTTTGTTTCCTCACATCTTCCTCATCCTGTCGTCCAGAAAGAAAACGTATTGAAAACACATCAAGCAGCTTCACCGGAGCACTGAGCGACCCTCCCTTCATCACACACACACACACACACACACACACACACACACACACACACACACACACACACACACACACACACACACACACACCGTCCTGCTGCCACAAATACTCCACGCCACACCTGGATTCATCCGCCGCTGAAAATAGTCCCCAGCAAATGAATTATTTATTGAAAGATCAGCCTCCAGTGAGCTGTCCTGTTGTTGTTGTTGTCTTTTCATGGGATTTGTTGACAAAGCAAAAACATACAGAATATCTCCGCACACACTTTAAACAAGTTAAATACAATAACATTAAATTATGATTCGTATCAGATTCTATTTAAACAAAAATAACTTGAATAAATAACGACACTACGTTTATGAATGAATGAATTATGAGTTTATGAATGAATGAGTTTATGACTTTCCTGGTGATCAGACTTGACCTCAGTATTCCGTCTGATCACGTTACTGATTGAAGGCGGACTAACGTCCTCTTCAGCTGAAGGCTCGGTGAAAAATAAAACCACAAAGCTGGAGTCAAATCTAATATCTCGTGAAAACGTTCTTCTTTTATTCCCACTTTATAAAATAAATAACGTCCCTTCTTTCTCGACGTGTTCGGATGACGTCGATGTTTTTCTTGCTTTTGTGCCAATTTTGTTCCAACGGAGCTCGAAGCCGCATCTGTTTTGAATTGCAGAAAAAAGAAAGCAAGGCGTGTGGCTCCGCCGCAGTCTGCTTTTCTTAAAAGTCTTGCTTTCGAAAGTCTTGCTTTCCCTTAAAGAGAGAGAATAATCAGAAGTTATGACCCCGTGAACGTGTGAACGGAGCCGAAGCCTTTCAGGCGAGGCCAAATCAAATGAGCCGCAGCCAAAATGTGCAGCACGTGTCTCAGTTTATATATTTTTTTAAGGGGGGTTTGAACTATAAATACGAGTCGAGACCACAAGAATCTCAGCAGCTTCCTGTGACTCCTCAGACCGGCCCTCTGTCCGCATCACCTGCAGAGTTTAATGGACGCTCGGTGATTTAAGAGTCCAGGCTCTGGTCCGCACTCCCTTCAACTCTCTTTGTGACTTTTACTTTTTGTTTGTTTTGTATTCAGGAGTGTAAATATTGTACAGACACGCCCACACTGCCTCAGAAACACTACCCGATCCCACCACGCCGAGCGCAGCACCGAGTCTCAGACTTCAGTAGACGAGATTATTACCCGGAAAAGTCGGGTTATAAGCCGCTACTACCTTTCGGTGGTTGTCCCCGCTGTAGCCAGCTAGCGCCGCTGCTATCTCCCCGCTAGCTCAGACTCGGGCGTCGAGCGGGGGCTGGTCCCGCTCCCTTCAGTGGCTAGCTGGGTACAGCAGGGAGCTAGCAGAAGTGCTAGCTGGCTACAGCAGGGAGCTAGCGCTGTTGCTGGCTCCGCGCTAGCTGGCTACAGAAGGAAGCTAGCAGCAAGGCTAGCTCCCTGCTGTAGCCAGCTAGCAGCAGCACTAGCTGGCTACATCAGGGAGCTAGCAGACGCGTTAGCTCCCTTCTGTAGCCAGCCAGCGTTGCGGCTAGCTGGCTACAGCAGGGAGCTAGCAGAAGCGTTAGCTCCCCTCTGTAGCCAGCTAGCGCTGCTGCTAGC
>NC_136593.1:3638504-3688504 GCF_910589615.1 Taurulus bubalis | reverse complement strand
AGTCATGAACGACTGAAGGTGAGAGTCATGAACGACTGAAGGTGAGAGTCATGAACGTCTGAAGGTGAGAGTCATGAACGACTGAAGGTGAGAGTCATGAATGACTGAAGGTGAGAGTCATGAACGACTGAAGGTGAGAGTCATGAACGTCTGAAGGTGAGAGTCATGAACGACTGAAGGTGAGAGTCATGAATGACTGAAGGTGAGAGTCATGAACGTTTGAAGGTGAGAGTCATGAACGACTGAAGGTAAGAGTCATGAACGTCTGAAGGTGAGAGTCATGAACGTCTGAAGGTGAGAGTCATGAACGTCTGAAGGTGAGAGTCATGAACATCTGAAGGTGAGAGTCATGAACGACTGAAGGTGAGAGTCATGAATGACTGAAGGTGAGAGTCATGAACGTTTGAAGGTGAGAGTCATGAACGACTGAAGGTAAGAGTCATGAACGTCTGAAGGTGAGAGTCATGAACGTCTGAAGGTGAGAGTCATGAACGTCTGAAGGTGAGAGTCATGAACCTTTGAAGGTGAGAGTCATGAACGACTGAAGGTGAGAGTCATGAACGACTGAAGGTGAGAGTCATGAACCTTTGAAGGTGAGATTCATGAACGACTGAAGGTGAGAGTAATGAACGACTGAAGGTGAGAGTCATGAACGACTGAAGGTGAGAGTCATGAACGACTGAAGGTTAGAGTCATGAACGTTTGAAGGTGAGAGTCATGAACGTATGAAGGTGAGAGTCATGAATGACTGAAGGTAAGAGTCATGAACGTCTGAAGGTGAGAGTCATGAACGTATGGAGGTGAGAGTCATGAACGACTGAAGGTAAGAGTCATGAACGTCTGAAGGTGAGAGTCATGAAAGTATGAAGGTGAGAGTCATGAACGACTGAAGGTGAGAGTCATGAACGACTGAAGGTGAGAGTCATGAATGTCTGAAGGTGAGAGTCATGAACGTCTGAAGGTGAGAGTCATGAACGACTGAAGGTGAGAGTCATGAACGTCTGAAGGTGAGAGTCATGAACGTCTGAAGGTGAGAGTCATGAATGTTTGAAGGTAAGAGTCATGAACGACTGAAGGTGAGAGTCATGAACGTATGAAGGTGAGAGTCATGAACGTCTGAAGGTGAGTCATGAACGACTGAAGGTGAGAGTCATGAACGACTGAAGGTGAGAGTCATGAACGCCTGAAGGTGAGAGTCATGAACGACTGAAGGTGAGAGTCATGAACGTCTGAAGGTGAGAGTCATGAACCACTGAAGGTGAGAGTCATGAACGACTGAAGGTGAGAGTCATGAACGACTGAAGGTGAGAGTCATGAACGACTGAAGGTGAGAGTCATGAACGTCTGAAGGTGAGAGTCATGAATGTTTGAAGGTGAGAGTCATGAACCCCTGAAGGTAAGAGTCATGAATGTCTGAAGGTGAGTCATGAACGTCTGAAGGTGAGTCATGAACGTCTGAAGGTGAGTCATGAACGTCTGAAGGTGAGAGTCATGAACGTCTGAAGGTAAGAGTCATGAATGTCTGAAGGTGAGAGTCATGAATGTCTGAAGGTCAGAGTCATGAATGTCTGAAGGTGAGTCATGAACGTCTGAAGGTGAGAGTCATGAACGTCTGAAGGTGAGAGTCATGAACGTCTGAAGGTGAGAGTCATGAACGTCTGAAGGTCAGAGTCATGAACGTCTGAAGGTGAGTCATGAACGACTGAAGGTGAGAGTCATGAATGTCTGAAGGTGTTTCATGAACGACTGAAGGTGAGAGTCATGAATGTTTGAAGGTGAGAGTCATGAACGCCTGAAGGTAAGAGTCATGAACGTCTGAAGGTGAGTCATGAATGTCTGAAGGTGAGAGTCATGAACGTCTGAAGGTGAGTCATGAACGACTGAAGGTGAGAGTCATGAATGTTTGAAGGTGAGAGTCATGAACGCCTGAAGGTAAGAGTCATGAACGTCTGAAGGTGAGTCATGAATGTCTGAAGGTGAGAGTCATGAACGTTTGAAGGTGAGAGTCATGAACGACTGAAGGTATGAGTCATGAACGTCTGAAGGTGAGAGTCATGAACCTTTGAAGGTGAGATTCATGAACGACTGAAGGTGAGAGTAATGAACGACTGAAGGTGAGAGTCATGAACGACTGAAGGTGAGAGTCATGAACGTATGAAGGTGAGAGTCATGAACGTCTGAAGGTAAGAGTCATGAACGTCTGAAGGTGAGAGTCATGAACGTCTGAAGGTGAGAGTCATGAACGTCTGAAGGTGAGAGTAATGAACGACGGAAGGTGAGAGTCATGAACAACTGAAGGTGAGAGTCATGAACGACTGAAGGTGAGTCATAAACGTCTGAAGGTGAGAGTCATGAACGTCTGAAGGTGAGAGTCATGAATGTCTGAAGGTGTGTCATGAACGACTGAAGGTGAGAGTCATGAATGTCTGAAGGTGAGAGTCATGAACGTCTGAAGGTGAGAGTCATGAACGCCTGAAGGTGAGTCATGAACGTCTGAAGGTGAGAGTCATGAACGACTGAAGGTGAGAGTCATGAACGCCTGAAGGTGAGAGTCATGAACGACTGAAGGTGAGAGTCATGAACGCCTGAAGGTGAGTCATGAACGCCTGAAGGTGAGTCATGAACGTCTGAAGGTGAGAGTCATGAACGTCTGAAGATGAGAGTAATGAACGATTGAAGGTGAGAGTCATGAACATTTGAAGGTGAGAGTCATGAACAACTGAAGGTGAGAGTCATGAACGTCTGAAGGTGAGAGTCATGAACGACTGAAGGTGAGAGTCATGAACGTCTGAAGGTGAGAGTCATGAACGTCTGAAAGTGAGAGTCATGAACGACTGAAGGTGAGAGTCATGAACGACTGAAGGTGAGAGTCATGAACGCCTGAAGGTGAGAGTCATGAACGTCTGAAGGTGAGAGTCATGAACAACTGAAGGTGAGAGTCATGAACGACTGAAGGTGAGAGTCATGAACGACTGAAGGTGAGAGTCATGAACAACTGAAGGTGAGAGTCATGAACGTCTGAAGGTGAGAGTCATGAACAACTGAAGGTGAGAGTCATGAACGTCTGAAGGTGAGAGTCATGAACGTCTGAAGGTGAGAGTCATGAACGCCTGAAGGTGAGTCATGAACGTCTGAAGGTGAGAGTCATAAACGTCTGAAGGTGAGTCATGAACGTCTGAAGGTGAGAGTCATAAACGTCTGAAGGTGAGAGTTATAAACGTCTGAAGGTGAGAGTCATGAACGCCTGATGGTGAGTCATGAACGTCTGAAGGTGAGAGTCATGAATGTCTGAAGGTGAGAGTCATGAACGTCTGAAGGTGAGTCATGAACGTCTGAAGGTGAGTCATGAACGACTGAAGGTGAGAGTCATGAACGTCTGAAGGTGAGTCATGAACGTCTGAAGGTGAGTCATGAACGACTGAAGGTGAGTCATGAACGTCTGAAGGTGAGTCATGAACGTCTGAAGGTGAGTCATGAACGTCTGAAGGTGAGTCATGAACGCCTGAAGGTGAGAGTCATGAACGTCTGAAGGTGAGTCATGAACGTCTGAAGGTGAGTCATGAACGACTGAAGGTGAGTCATGAACGCCTGAAGGTGAGAGTCATAAACGTCTGAAGGTGAGAGTCATGAACGTCTGAAGGTGAGTCATGAACGACTGAAGGTGAGTCATGAACGTCTGAAGGTGAGTCATGAACGACTGAAGGTGAGAGTCATGAATGTCTGAAGGTGAGAGTCATGAACGTCTGAAGGTGAGTCATGAACGTCTGAAGGTGAGTCATGAACGACTGAAGGTGAGTCATGAACGTCTGAAGGTGAGTCATGAACGTCTGAAGGTGAGTCATGAACGACTGAAGGTGAGTCATGAACGTCTGAAGGTGAGTCATGAACGTCTGAAGGTGAGAGTCATGAACGTCTGAAGGTGAGTCATGAACGTCTGAAGGTGAGTCATGAACGACTGAAGGTGAGTCATGAACGTCTGAAGGTGAGTCATGAACGACTGAAGGTGAGAGTCATGAACGTCTGAAGGTGAGTCATGAACGTCTGAAGGTAACACACACACACACATACATACACAGACACACGTGCACGCACAGAGACAGACAGACACACACACATACACACACAGAAACAGACACACACACACACACATACACACAGATACACAGACACACACACACACACAGACACACAACACACACAGAGACAGACACACACACACAAACACACACAGAGACAGACAGACACAGATGCACACAGACACACACACATACACACACAGACACACGCGCACGCACAGAGACAGACAGATAGACACACACATACACAGACAGACATACACGAAGAGACAGACACACACACACACACACACACACACACACACACACACACACACACACACACACACACACACACACACACACACACACACAAGCCGTTGAAGAGACCTCAGCCCAGGCGGTTGGAACCACAGATCAGATCACATGGAGATTCCAACACGATGAACTCGATGAACTCCAACAGCCAACAGCAGAAACTACAGTTTCTCCGTATCAAACTTGTGTAACAAAGTATACAAACAAATAATGTTTCTCATTGCTTTTATTTTAAAGAAAGAAAGATCAAGAAAGTATTGAGGTTTGTGGCTTCAGGTCAACGTGCAGAAGAAGATTATCTCAAACTGTAAATATGTTTTAGTGGGAATTACTCAACAGCACTGGGATCACACTATCATGATGGAAACCTCCCTCCAACACACACACACACACACACACACACACACACACACACACACACACACACACACACACTTTTCTGTCTGTGACGCATCATAAACATTATCAGAAATCAGAAATATATTGCAGAAATTCTTGAGAACATCTGGACCTCACAAGTGCAGCCTGAGTGTGTATGTGTGTGTGTGTGTGTGTGTGTGTGTGTGTGTGTGTGTGTGTGTGTGTGTGTCAGGGTGTTTTTGTGGTTGTGTTAATGGCAGTCGTGTGTCGCGGTCAGCTGCAGTCAGTCTGAAGTGAAATGATTAAAAAAACAAACGTTCCTGCCGGTTCAGACGTTCAGACTCAATCATGGGAAGAAGAGAAGAGAAGAAAAGAAAAGAAAAGAAAAGAAAAGAAAAAAAAGATTTTGTTTTGCTCGTAAAAGTGAAGTCGAGGTGTGATTTCTCCGGATGCTCTGCACTTCACATTTATAGGAGCTGATGGTGTCGTTGATGGACACCAGAGCGAAGCGCGCTGATGTAATTACAGGAAGCTAGCTGGTGTGTGAGATGTGTGTGTGTGTGTGTGTGTGTGTGTGTGTGTGTGTGTGTGTGTGTGTATGTGTGTGTGTGTTGGTCGCCCACATGGCAGCCAAACAAAGCTTTTTAATGAACATACACATTTCAATATAACAGACACAGACGGATGGAGGACCAACTGCTGCGACCCCATTGACCCTGAACAACGTCCGTCTGAGTTCAGCTGTTCAACGCTTTAGTTTCCTTTTACTGAATATGAGTTTATTCATTCAGTGTTTATGTCTCGGGCTTTTATTGTGAAAGGTACGAAGGGAAGGAGCGGATCTGGCTTTGTCAAGGATGAAAGAACTGAAAAAAGAGACTTTTTTTTTAAAGAGAAACTGCAACTTTCTTGACTTAAAAAAAAGATCTTTTGCGGACAAACTTCATATGTGTGAATCACAATTCAAACAGGATCAAAACAATATTTTAATCTCGCATTGAGGTATTTATTGTACCTGCGGTGGTCAACCAGAATCAGAATCAGCTTTATTGGCCACGTGTGTTTACACATACATGGAATTTGACTCCGGTTTCAGTAGCTCTCATCCATCATATATACATATTATATACAATAAACAAGATGAATATAAAAAGACAACAACGTGGCCTCTATATTAAACAAGTAAAATCACAATTTGAACACATCCGCTTGATACAAACTGCCTAAAATTACAAAAACTGTCTTTGTGGAAAAAATTATTTGACTAGTTTTTCTTTAGTTTGCATGAAAGGGGCGGGGCTTCATGACCGATACTGCAGTCAGTCACCAGCTCCACTTGTGGGGGGCCGGTCCACCTTTTACACACTGAAGGTGAAATCTGTTGATGATACACCAGTGAGGATAACAGGTGCAGCTGTTCACAGATCAGAAGTAAAGGCCAGTTAAGTGGACATTCACATTTATTTAGTCATGGAACAGTGAGGTCGCTGTTTGCCAAACACTAACTCCCAAAGCAAGTTTTCATTTCCTGCCTGGACGACTGCACAGAAAATTGTGCAACATTGAAAGAGAACATAAACACACATCAGCTATTTCGTAAAAAAACAACAACCCAGGAAGCCGCAGTAGTCTCTAATATATTGTAGACATTGTTATTACATATACTACAGATACGCAGTGAACATTTTTTGGGAGTCGTTCGGTAAGTAGTACTTTCCCCGGAACCGTACTTACTGGAACTGGTGCGTAAACAAGTGAGATAAGATCCAATGGAACCGTGGAACAAGTCCAGCTTCATCCTCATGCTTTCCCCTGGTGCTTTCCTTCGTCATCCATCTTCATTAGAAGACTCACAGGGAGGGTAAAGTTATTTCCCGTCAACAAAACATCAGTATCTCAAGATTCTGTACAATGACAATCTTATTTTTCTGGGTCCTCCTAAGACACAGAATTAGAATAAACGGCAAAAAGGCAAAAAATAAATAAATGAGGCACAAAATATAAAAGATATAACAGTATTGCACACACAAATGATAATAGTATTGCTGATCTTCACTTACTGTAACCTGTATTGAAAGTTATTGGATTGGTCCCTTCAAACCTGTGACCCCCCGTCTGAGGTTTAACGGGCCCCTCTATGTCAGCTATATGGGTATGTGTGTGTGTGTGTGTGTGTGTGTGTGTGTGTGTGTGTGTGTGTGTGTGTGTGTGTGTGTGTGTGTGTTGGCGATGTTTTCACACACCTTTTCCTTTTTTTCTTTTCTTTTTCCTTTTTTTAAATTCTTTATTTAACAATTGCACAATTTCATGTATACATGTATATATTAATTTAAATTAAAATAAAAGAAAAAAACATTTAGACACGAAGAAAAGCATACAATTCAAATTAAAAAGGGGTGTGATTACAAACATAAATCATATGCATGACATTACTGTTCTTGTGACCTTTTTGTTGGAACAGCATTTAAGAGTTTTTAGATATATTTCAAACTCTTTGTGAAAAAAAGGGTCTTTGGCTTGTAAACTTACATAATTAATAACACTAATCGATAAATCTATGGTATACGCCATTTTCCTCAATGTTTCTGATTCCAAATATAACATGTTCATAGAATAATGCAAAGTCTTTGTACAAAATATTGCTAATATACTTTGAGACATTTTCCCATAACTGTTTAGAGTATTGACAATGCCCCCCCAAAAAAAGATGAGGCCGGGTTTACAGATGTATTCACACGCTCATTCACCTACTTCCTGACTCTGGATTATGATGCCATCAGCTGGGATCTACCAGCTACGGATGTTAGCTTTGGGCTTTACACACACAGTGGACCCCCTCACACACACACACACACACACACACACACACACACACACACACACACACACACACACTGGCTGAACGTGACAAAAAGAAAAGGCGTAGTCAGGGTTCTGGTGACCAGATGTGTTGGTTTGTGAGCGTAAAACAGTGACTGGGTTCATTACTCATACTACATAAAATACGTCTTACTAAGTAATCTCCCTCCTTGTCTGCCAGCAGTTAGCTTCTCCTCATTTCCTCTTCTATCTTCTATCTAAACTCTGGGTGTGTCTCTCCCTGGTTTAGTAGGTGGTGAACTGCCCCAAAAATAAGCACCAATTTGGTGATTTGCAGCTCAAAAGAAGTCTAGACGAAAAAATAAAAGAAGTTAAAACTGGGCTCTGTTTGGTTTAAAAGTGAACATTTTCTGGACGTCCGGGACGCAGATAACTGTTTCACTGGAATTTAAATGATTATATTTCAGTTAGAAGCAGCTTCTAACTACAGATTTAAATATAGTGATTTAAAGTGCTGCCCCAGTAAGAAAAACCATTCCAGTGTACTGGAAGTTTAGCTTTCAAAGGAATTCCCAGAGTGTTAAAGAAGTAGTATGAGACCATGCTCCATGTAATACTGTTTATTTTAAATGACTTTTTACACTCTGTTGAACTGAAACTGAGAACGTACTTCAAGATTAAGATGCATAAAAGCTAGTTTTGAGCAGCAGAACTGGCTCATTGGAGAAAATAAATGTCTGTCTTAACGAAATACATCGTCTCATTATTGGTAATTATGTGCCCAGTGCAAAAATAACGTTGCAGTTTCTCCATAAAAGTTCCCTAAAAGATATACTAGATTAGGAGCCGTCTGATTGCCTCTCAACGGCTCTCAACATGGCGGCATCTGAGCCTGTGGCTCATAGCTAATGTCACTAACGGTACAAATGATAGAGCTAACAGTGTTTACCTATAAATTTTTTTTTTATTTTTACTCTGTCAAAAGAGAGCTGTTGTTGTTGCATATCAATTCAAACTATCCCTTAATATACAATGGAAGTAATGTATTTAGTTTGGCTCAAAATAATGTCAAAGGTCAAAGGTGATCTTTTAGGTTTAGCACATGCTAGCCGGGCTGTTGTGGATAAGAAGAAAGCAGCTTACGCCTGGTTGGTTGTTTGGCTGCGAACAATAAAAAAGTCTCTTTCCAAACCAGAAAGGAATAAAGGAATCATTTCTGTCATATTCATGTAATGTGCTGTAACTCTGTTATGTTATTCATTCTGGTCACATGACATCTATTGCTTCTGTCCATCCGGGGAGAGGGATCCTCCTCTGTTGCTCTCCTGAAGGTTTCCTCCCTTTTTTTCCCTGTGAAAGGGTTTTTACTATCTTTATTTAGGGGAGTTTTTCCTGATCCGATGTGAGGTCCCGGGACAGGGATGTCATGTGTACAGATTGTAAAGCCCTCCGAGGCAAATTTGTATTTGTGATTTTGGGCTGTACAAAATAAACTGAATTGAATGCCCTATTGGTCCCAAGACTATTCAGACACCGTGAAGGTCCGAATAGAAAGCAGGGAACAGGAGTGTTCTGGAAGGATTCTGGACATGTCGATCCAGCGATTCACTTCCTGTACTGATTTCCGCTGCCAACCAGATGCAGACCGTTTTTAGAAATGCCGGTACTTCCCTCAGAGAATGGACTGCTGGATTTGACTCATTGTGTTGTCTGAAGCAGAAACATGGAAAATAATACACTTTAAAAAAAGAAAAAGAAATCCACCATCATTTGAATCCGATGTTTTCTTCTTCTCTGCCTCTGATTCACAGTGACTCACACTGAGGTCGGTGCTTCATACGCTCATAGAGTCACAACAGATGAAGGTTTAAAACTCAGCTTAATGAACCGTAGCGGTGGTTTGGCAAAGCGTTATAAACATAAACAAGTGCTTAGATTGGTTTCCTTCCAAGCATCTTTATTGCAAGTAAATACAGTTGTGAGCATTTTTTTAGACGTTAACAGAAGAAATGATCCAAAATACCTCCTGTATGACTAATGACTTGGCCTTTCTGACAACGTGGCTCTTTGGTGAAATACATGGAGGCAGTTCACTCAGTTTTTAGCCCCGTGACGCTCCGATGCTCTCTACACACCAGACAACTAAATGGCTAGATAGATAGGCCTAAAGAACAACTTAGTTTGGCCTGTTGGTGGCGCTTTCTGAAAAGGTCATCTGGTTTTCATCGTCTGGGGACCATGAATGACTGAACTCGACCAAATCCAGTCTAATTACTGTTGAAGTATTTCACTGTCAATTGGTGCAACCAAAGACCAAACAAGGGGAAAATTCAACACTTTTCATGTGGAGGTCCAATCAGCATAAATATAAGCAACTGAAGCAATAAATTCCTCAGTGCGTATTGTGTTGATTAACCAAGCTGAGTGAGTGCAGCGCCTTCGTGTATCGAGATGCATTGTTCAAATAAGTACGGCTGAACGTCCTCACAGTCTCACAGCAGTCTGTGACAAATGCAATCTATTGGTTCTGTGTAGAGGAACACAGTCATCTGTCGATCATGACAACTTCTTTTCCGGGACGACGTTAAGCTACAAAGCTAACGTTCGGTTTCAGCAACAAAACAACTTAGTTAGGTTCGTGGAAAAACAGTCATGGTTGGGTTTAAAGTAACTATGTAGAGTTGGGCGTAGGCGTCATGAACATCAGGGTTTAGCCAACAAAACCACAACAAAAGTTTGGGGCAAGCGGCGTCGAACACCTGCCTCATGGCTGAGAATCCTGTGTTTATTGGACCAATCCAAAGGGGTATCTGTCATAGTCACATGGCAGTATTTAGTTTGTGTGTCCACCACGAAAACAAGGATTCTAACGCTGTTTTTGTGCTGAGCGACACAGATAGAAATAGACGATTTGTGTCCATGTACTGTAAAAGTCGGGGAACAAGCCGCTCCTACCTCCAGTCAGTGTCCCCGCTGACTCCGCTAGCTAGCGCTGCTACTAGCTAGCGCTGCTACTAGCTAGCGCTGCTGCTGCTACCGGCCGCTGCTGCTGCTGCTACTGCCCGCATCCCCTCTGCCCAAGTCGGGTGTCGAGCCTGGTCCCGCTACCTTCGGTGGTTTTCGGGGAGCTAGCGGAAGTTAGTGGAGAGCTAGCGGAAGTTAGCGGGGAAGTAACGAAGTGCTAGCAAGAGCCCCAGCTGGCTACAGCGGGGAGCTAACGGGGACACTGATCGAAGGTAGTAGCGGCTCGTAACCAGACTTTTACGGTACACAAAACCAAAAGATTCTTCCTGTCAGTCAAAACACCTTAAATTGTATCGTCGTCCAGCTTTCTGGGTCTACGTAGCACACTGGGGAGTATGTTTGGCACCAACTCTGATTGGACATCCACATTAAAAAGGGACACATTGTCCCTTTGAGGATCAATAGTGGGGGTCAAAACACATTGTTGCTGACGAAAACCTTTTGGCAGTGATAATATATAGTTGCCGACAATCTGCATCTCTCTGTTGTATTTGAAAGTACTTTATTTTGGTTGTAGATGAGTGGAGCCAAGGGGTCCCTTGATAAGCCTGAGAGGTTGTGAGATGGAAGGGGACTCGACTTATTCAGGGTTTTAGGGCTCACGAGCCAAAAAGACTTGGAATCACCGTTGTTTGTTTCTCTCGATTGATTTCTGTGAAGCTGTTTGATTCAGCGCTGGTTGCTGTGTAGAGTTGTAGTTTAACACAGCCTTCAGGGTCAGTTCAACAATGGTGGAAGGTAGTAGCTGCAGACCGCCTGAGTCCGAGCTCCATTTCATAATGTCACCACGAGCCGTTTTATATATTTACAGATGAGGAATGAAAGAGTCACCACTGACTCTTTCATTCCTCCGGGTTCATTTGTTGTCTTGTTGTAGAGGAACTGAAGGCAAGCAGACGAGTCGGTGCAGTGAGTCAACGCCGAGGAGGGAAGTTCGGGCTTTTTCCAAAATCCAAACATATCCAAATCATTTCGCAAAGTTCTTCATTCAACATCCTTTAAATATCGAGGATTCGGTCTGCCTGCACAAGCGTCTGCACAAGCGTCTGCGGTCAGACTGCTGACAGATGCGTTTTGGTAAATCTGTGCCCTGCCGCACATTAGGGTGTTTCCTAAAAAGTCTCAAAGACAAACCCACGGCCGTCACTTTTCACCTCTTTCTGAGCATGTTAGTCATTCGAGCTAAAGGACTTCTGCATTTGAACATCCTTATGAAGATAGTCTATTAATTATAATGTTTCATATACCATGTCCGAACCCAACCAACACCCAAACCCATGGACCACCTGATGCCCTCTTCTCGTAAACACGGGACCGATCCTCCCGACCGAGATGGAAACCTGCAGACGTCTCTGGTGGAATCACGGTCCTCCAAAACCAGGAAGTTTCAGCCAACTACTACCTGACATGTGTCATGTGCAGTGATTGGCCTCGTGCAAAACCATGCAAATATAAATATATATATATATATATTATTTTCTAGGATCGATTGTATCGTTTGAATGGAGAAATGTCGATGCTACTGGGTTGTTTTTATTGATGCCCAGCCGTACTCAATGCATCCATGAATCCTCCATCGTGGGACGTTTATCCCGGTCCAGCAAGGTAGCAACAATCAAATCCTCTTGCTTCTCATTGCCGAGCATCCGCTGAATACCACGGCTGCAGACTTCCACGGTTTGAGACCTTTTCAGTCAGTTTTTGCATCGCCGAGGAAGTTGCTAGTTATTAAAATAAGGATTAAACAATAATAAAGTGAGGAATAACACCCCACAACACATTGACCACCAGTTACTGTGACACTTGTAGCTTCATTGCTTGCTTTATTAAAGCATCGGTGGGATGAAGACTTTCAGTGTCAACGAGTCATCGCAGACCGAGTGAAAGAAAAGAAGACGAAGCAGAGACAGATAACGACACAGACCGCAAAGGATCAGACGGATTAAATATGCTTTTAATAATAGAGGGAAGATGCTAACCTAGAAAGCAGGAAGTTGAAAAAAACAACGCCTTCACAACCCATACGGCTGCTGCTGTTCTTCAGCTCAACATGTGTCTCTGTCCATCAAAATCAACTGAAACGGGGGGTTGGGGGGTGAAGCTTCATTTCCTGCTGAGGCTGCCAACACATTGTTTCACTTTACCAGCACAGAAGACCTTTTACAGAGAAAAGCCACGTTAATATCTCACTATAAAGCGAAAGATCTCTCTCCCAGACTACTCCCAAAAGTTTATTTTGAAAGGTCACGCTGCGTGTAACAAGCATGTATTGACCGCCGAGCGTCTTTGACGAGTTGGGGAGGAGGAATGCGTCGGCAGCGAGCGGCTCATTGACTCCAGATACACTAACGTTACCACCAGAGTCTTACTATATATATATACACGCTCGACTAACTGAAACCGCATGATGTCTCCCGGCCTACAACGCAGTCTGGGGATCCAACAATGTCATGAATCCTTGTAAATTCACCACAAAACGGCAACAGTTGCTTTAATTTGTCGGCGGACCACTACCGAAATAGAGGAGGTGGACGTGAAGGGGTTAACCGGCCTGCTCACCTCAGTGTCAGGTGGCATTTCAAAGACGTGTTTGTGAGTTATGCTTATGAAAGTACAACACCATTTTTAATAAAGGTCACATTTAACACCCCTGCAACACACACTTTTACTTTGTGTATGTATCTGTGGATGTATTCTCTTTTTTATTCTATGTTATTCTATAATTATTATTTTTTAAAACCTCCTGTGGACAGGTGTTGGAAATTAGCGTTCCGCTATATACACTGTTTTTTTGTGCTTATGAATTATAATGTCACTGTGATGCCCACATCAAATAAATAAAGTAATAAGTCATAAGTTATGCTTATGGTTGACTCTTTAAATCAAGTTTTTCACCACAAGTGTCTAACATTTATGAATGAACGTTTCCTCTTCCCTCCCTTGACCTTTGACCTCCTCATTCGCAGCAGCTCGTATCATCACATGTTTTAGGATGTGGACGTTTTTATGAGGCAATAATTACGATGAAATTCACCAACAAACACGGAGACGTGCATTTACGGTGTTCATTACTGGCACTGGAGCTGTGTGTGTGTGAGTGTGTGTGTGTGTGAGTGTGTGTGTGTGTGTGTATGTTGTTCAAACTAGGAAGCTGACTGAGCTCCGTGGTTAATTAAAGGTTGAGAAGATAATGACAAGCGTGAATGAAGATTTAAGAAGCGTGAAATCTGTATCCTCTGACTGAATGTGCACTCAATCTGTTTAAAAAAAAGAAGAAGATGTCTTGGGCCGCAGACATTGTCCGAGGGAATTACCCACAATTCATAGCATGGAGACGTACAAAGAAAAGTTAAACAAAGAGACGACACGTTATAACAACACGAAGAATATACAATTTTTCCTCAAATATTTCATTTTGTTATTGAAGCTCTTTTGACCCAAAACGAGTAAATACATTATTTGAAAAGTATAAAGTATAAAATAAATACGTCATCTTTTTTTAAGTTGTCATGGTAAAACACCTGTCGGCGTGTGACGTCTCACGCAAAAGGGGCGGGGCATGTATGACAAACCCGCGAAACTAAACAACCGTTCCTCTGCCTCAACAGGTTAGAACGTGAGCCGGTCCGCGAGGGGGGAAGAAGCGCTGGACGTCATCAGGTTATAAACATGGCGTTAACACAAACAAAGGGGTAAGTTACGATGTGACGTCATTTGCCGCGTTTACACTACCGCGTTAAAGCCGCGCGCGCGAGCCAGGTCAGTTTACGCTAGTTCCTCAAGTAGTCAACAGCGGAGAGCCGCGTTACATCCGGTCACGTGGGTTGTGTCGCTCGTAGCAACACAACCGAATAAACGTTTTAAACGTTACTTATCTCGTAGAAACACAACAAAAAGGAGGTGAAGCAGCAAGTGAACCAGGTAGATTTACCACTTATTAATTAATTACTTTACTACTAATTCAATACTACTTTAGCCTAATGTGTAAGATAATAAAGGATATCGGATTGCATTGAAACTGATTTGTAGTTGGGTAGATTAGGTTGGTTAGGTTGGTTGTAGTTGGTTAGATTAGGTTGGTTGTAGTTGGTTGGTTTATTTGCCACTTGTACTGTTGCAGGTGGGAGGTGCATATCAATAACCTTTTACGTGGAATAAAACAATAAAGCAATACAAATAATAACAACAATACACATAGAATAAAGCAAAAACAATAAAGATAGACATAGAATAAAACAATAAAGCATTACAAATAATAAATAAAGCAATACAAATAGACATAGAATAGAGCAATACAAGTAATAAAACCAATAGACATAGAATAAAAAAATAAAAAAAAGTGCAACAGGTGAACAACAACCAAATGACAGTATCTACAAGTACATCTTATAAAATAAAAGCGGCAAATGTATTTTAATAAGAAAAGATGTGCAGGGGATTTGGAGGAAATTGTCCTGGGTACATTTACAATAAATAATAATGATCATAATAAAGTCAATCACATTAATATAACGCCGTTACAGCTTTTGTTTAGCTACGTCTTTGCACTATTGTTTTGTTAGTTAATTTAATCTAATAATATTCTATTTTTGTATATATTGTGCATTTAAAACATATATATTTCATTGCTTACCTGTATGTGTAAATGCTGCTGTAGTGAAACAATGTCCCCTTGCAGGATTACTAAAGTAACTATCTTTGATGAATTGTTAAAAAAAAAATATATGTATATTTATTTATTGAAGTCAAAGCACAATCTAGTTTTTGTAATACAAACCAGTCAGGGTATTTTTTAGTTGTTCTAATTTAATCTTTTCTGGCCATTAACGTAAAAAATAAATTGTGTGCTCGTCTTTGTGTACACCTGATTAATGACGACAACGATACTTATCTCCATATTGTTAGTATTAGTCTTCATGAAAGCCATGGATTTGACCGTCTGACGTTTAAACGTGACTCATTAAGTCAAACTACTTTCTCATCGCGACTAAATTAACGTCTGCTTCCATGTTCTGTTATCATACCTTTTATTATATCTTTTTTTTAATCTCTTCAGGGCTCCGATGGACCAGTTCAGGACCCGTTCAGACTCTGAAGTGGACGTCGTCGACTGGGACCCAGATTCTCCCCCGAGGAGCCGGCGTCTCATCCGGGTGAGCAACGGGTAGCTTAACCACGCGCTGACTTCAATTTAATTCACGTTTCCTTCCTCTAAAGATGGAGGAGTCTGACTCGGGCGACCTTTCCGACTCGCTCTCGGACTGCCGTTCGGACGACAGCGACTACGAGTCGGACGCCACCGACGAGAGCGACGCTTCCGATCCCCTGGACCGGACGGCGGACGCCGCCCGCTCGCCTACGGACGATTTTTCCTCGGTGTTGAGCTTGATGGCTCAAGACGACGTTCTGGCGGCGGTGAAATCCGACGCGTGTCTGGTGGAGTACGGCGAGCATCTTTTCAGGCCCTGCCTAGAAGGCCGCCTCGGCCACAAGCTGTGGGAGCTGGGGTCGCTCCTGATCGTCTCCCGGAAAACCGGCCCGCTGAAGACCATGCGGGACCACGTGGCGGCCGCCAACTTCATGCACGCGGTGCGCGCGGTGAAGCGCGCGTCGGGCTTCGACGGCGAGACGAACACGTACGAGCGGCCGAGCCTCGCTCTCAAACTCGGCCGCGACCTGAAGGCGATCTCGCGGCTAGCCGAGAGCGGCGCGGAGCAGCGGGGCGACCGCGCGGCGGTGTGGGACGCCCGCGACTTCCGCGCCGCGTACAAAGCGAGCTGGAGCCAGCTGCTGACGGACAGCTGCCTGGACCGACAGTCCAGGGTTTACCGGAGAGACCGGCTGGAGGCGCCCCCGTTGCTCCAGTTCGCCAGAGACGTCCAGGCCCTGCATTCCTACCTGGACGCGCAGCAGCGCCGCTTCCAGGGAGAGCTGCTCCAGGAGCCGACGCCCCGGAAGTGGGCGCTGCTGACGCAGCTCACGCTGGCGCAGGTCGTCTTGTTCAACCGGCGCCGAGCGGAGGACGTCTCCGACATGAGCCTCTCGGAGTATTTGTCTCTGGAGGACGACGGGAGCGCGGCGGCGCTCTCGGCGCTGGAAAAGGAACTCTGTCACGGGTTCAGCGGGATGCAGGTACGCGGGGAAAATGGGGGAAAGGTCGCGGTGCTTTTGACTCCGGGGATGCGGCAGGCGCTGGATCTCCTCGTGAGCAAGCGGCGGGAGTGCCGGGTTCCTCCGGGCAACGCGTTCTTGTTTGCCAGGCCGCTGGCCGGCGACCGCTTCCAGGGGGAGGCCGCGCTTCAATTCTTCGCCAGGTTCTGCGGCGCTAAAAGCCCCGACGGGTTGACCTCTCTGAAACTGCGCGAGCAGACGGGGACGCTGTCGCAGGTGCTGAGCCTCAGGAAGGCGCAGCTGGACCGGCTGGACGGTTTCCTCGGGCGGGACGTGCGGGTCGACTGGCGGTTCTACAGACTCCCAGAGGGAACCCTGCCGCTGGCGAAGATCAGCAAAATGTTCATGGCTCTGGACCGGGGCGGCAACGGCAGGAGCCTGGAGGACGTCAGCATCCACCCCGACGGTACTTATTATTTTGACCGTTTAACTTTCAACACAAGTTTCTGCATTTATTAAAAAATAACGGGCGTTCTCTTCTCCTCCAACTCACAGAGCCGGTGCAAATGGACGAGCCAAGCTCACGGCGTAAGTCTTTTTCATGCATTTGATCCTGAATTGGACCGTGCAGATGTATTATGTATTCAAGGAGGTCAATTTGCTGCAGAGCACTCAGACCAGGCAAAAGCTGCTTTTAATTTCTTCTTCTTCTTCTTCTTCTTCTTCTTCTTCTTCTTCTTCTTCTTCTTCTTCTTCTTCTTCTTCTTCTTCTTCTTCTTTCTTCTTCTTTCTTCTTCTTCTTCTTCTTCTTCTTCTTCTTCTTCTTCTTCTTCTTCTTCTTCCTTCTTCTTCTTCTTCTTCCTTCTTCTTCTTTCACCTCCTCGTTCTTCTTTCACCTCCTCGTTCTTCTTTCTCCTCCTCGTTCTTCTTTCTCCTCCTCATCCTTCTTCTTCTCCTTCTTCTCCTCGTCCTTCTTCTTCTCCTTCTTTCTCCTTCTTCTTCTTTCTCCTTCTTCTTCTTCTTTCTCCTTCTTCTTCTTCTTTCTCCTCCTTGTTCTTCTTCTCCTTCTTCTTCTCCTCCTCGTTCTTCTTCTTTCTCCTTCTTCTTTCTCCTCCTCGTTCTTCTTCTTTCTCCTCCTCGTCCTCCTCCTTCTTCTTCTTCTTCTTCTTTCACCTCTTCTTTCTCCTCCTCCTCGTTCTTCTTCTTTCTCCTCTTCTTCTACTTCTTCTCCTCCTCCTCGTCCTTCTTCTCCTCCTTCTCTTCCTCCTCGTTCTTCTTGTCCTTCTTCTTCTCCTTCTTCTCCTTCTCCTATTCTTCTTCTTCTTTCTCCTCTTCTCCTCCTCCTCTTCTTCCTCTTCCACAGTGTCATACGTGAGCCTCCGGCCTGTAGAACCTCAGGGCGGAACCAAGGCGCCTCGCTGCAAGTATCCAAAAAGCAAAGGTAAAAAGAAGGAAAGAAATCCTAATTTCATATCAAACTTTGTTTGTATAATTTTGTGTAATTCGATCACTTCATCGTTGATGAAAAAAACCAATATTTTTTTCTTAAAAATAAAAACAAAACAGCCTTCCAACTACATGACATGAACTTTGCCATCCTCCCTCTCCTCTCATGAGCTCTTCTAACGGAGTCATCAGGTGATATAAACGTTATTCATAAGACTTTCATCGTCTGGCAGACCATCAAGAACCTCATTATGTTATATAAACTCTACTTCCTCCTTTCTTCTCGCGCGTCCACAACCGATCCGCAGACTGAGGTACTGATCTGTGTGTTCGCCGCTCCTCCAGGTCTCCGCAGGAAGTGGGAGGCGGAGGAGGTGGCGGCCGTGGAGAAGCACCTGGCGACCTTCATCGCCTCGCGCCGCCTTCCGGGGAAGAGCGACTGCGATAAGTGCCTGTGGCTGGAGAACGCAGCGCTCAAGCACAGGGACTGGTCCAGCATCAAGTTTTACATCAAGAATCGAATCGCCAGAAAGTTTTAAAGTGTTGCACTTTTTATTTTTTCACGTGTCACATTTCTTTTATTTTGATCGTTTCCTCTTTTTTTTTTTTTTTTTAACGAGGAAAAGACATTTCCAGTATTCGTCTACCTCAAGTCGTTCCCTCTCACCTTATCTCCTCTCACCTTTACTTGAATCACAGCTCTTGGAACAAAGATTTTAAGGGGATTTGTTAGCAGAAATGGAGACAATGTTCATAACTGTATATATATACATTTAAAATTAAAAATATTTTTTTCACTCAACCTTTTGTCTGATGTTGTTTTTAATTATTGTTGTCAGTTTTTTGACCTTATGAACGTTTGTGTGCACATATAGCTAAACACGGGGTTCCTAGTGTGTGTGTGTGTGTGTGTGTGTGTGTGTGTGTGTGTGTGTGTGTGCGCTTCATTTCACCAAGAACAGACATTTTTGACGTGCATTTTTTTGCACGTGAATATACTCGTCTGTTTCTGTATTGCTTGGGTTTCCAAAATTGTGTGTGTGTGAGATGGAACTTTAAAGTTGGACCTCCCCTTTTAAATCCCTCCAAGTGGAAAGCTCTCAGCGCACCTTCCCTCTCTCTCTCTCTCTCTCTCTCTCGCTCTCTCTCTCTCTCCGCACATCACTCCATGTGCCGTTTGGATGCCACGTCAGTGTGTGTGTGTGTGTGTGTGTGTGGTTTCTTGAAGAGCTCTCTATAAGGCCGTCTCCAGCAGCAGGCAGCAGTCCCAGTCCATATTTCATCATCCGATGAGGTTAATATTTCTTCGGCGTCTCGCTTCACGCAGTAAAACCCGGTGGAATCAAATGAAAACAGTTATTCTGCAGCGTCGTGTCGGGAAGACGGAGACAAAGAAATAATTCAGTTTATTTAATAATCAAATGTAACATGATCCCTTCGGGGCAGAAGCATCTAATTTAATTTTGTTCATGCCACCAGATTGTGACTTTTATTAATCACATGGTGTACGTTATGTATTTACTGCTCAGGACAGAACGTCTTGAACCAGAAACACTGGAGGAAGTGAAGGAGGCAACGCACTTTTATGTTAGTTCATTTAATTATGTATTTTAAATATATTTTACTTCATTTTCTTTTTTATAATGTCGATTTCTTTTTACATTTTTAACAATACTTTTGAAAACAACACAGTGGCCATTGCCTTCTGAGAGAAACGAAACAAATTATAATAATAATAATATAGATGTATAACATTAAAAACATCATCTGTGCTAAAAAACACTTTGCACAGTTCATAACTGTCACCTCACATTTTTGCCCAATCCCAAATACAGACATCTAGATATGTTTGACTACATTCACGGTTGTTTGTTGCTCATCCTGCAACCCCAAGGTCGCTGGTTCGATCCCTGGCCTCCCCACAGTTCACATGTCGAATTGTCGAAGGATGATACATTTCTAAGGATGTGTAAATGTGGACACCAAATTCAATGTATGTATGTCAAATATGTATAAAGAAACCCTAATAATCATTTTCAATACGTAGAAATCCAGTCAAAGTGCAGCTGTGGGTAACGACTGCAGCTCTGAGTAGAGCGGAGACGTTAAAGAGGTGATGGGGACATCGGGCTCTCGAGGGCCGAGTCAGGTGTCAGACCTGTGACGAACCCTGACCCATATTCTTTGGGGCCTCCGGAGTGCCGAGCGGCGCATTCCTGCCCGGAATAGAGCGAGTGTTGGGTTTCAGCGGCCCGGCTGCGTTACACAGATCGCGTCCCCCTCCTTTACGGCGATGACATAGTGCCACATTTATTCTCCGAGGCCAGGCGGGCCGGCATGCATGCATGCATGCATGCCGCGTGGGTGTGGGGGGGGCGTGGCCTGCTGCCCGCTGCCGGACGGCCAGCCAACCGGCGGCGTTGGCGCCATCTCTGCTGAAGCACGTGGCCGGGAGTCCACTGGGACTTTTTAAGGCACTTTCGCATTTTAAATAAACATGTGGATGCGCTGCAAGCTTTTTTGGCTCGGAGAGTGAGAGTAAACACTTTCACTCCATCGTTTATGAAAGTCAGATTTTGTCCTTTTTTCTTCTTCTTCTTCTCCTCTCTTATAAAGTGCGATACGCATGCGGTTGAAATTAAACCCGACAAATGTGGAACGGCTCGGTGACGCTCCGCCAACACTGCGTCATGTCGCCCGAAGAGAGAAGAAGAAAAAACTCCCGCCAACCAGCTGTCCAAAAAAAGTGTTGCTGCTCTTGATTCCAAGAAGATCACCCAGTGAACCTGAAAGAGGAGGAGGAGGAGGTTCGTCAGGTTCCTGGGTTCAGTGTGTGTGTGTGTGTGTGTGTGTGTGTGTGTGTTTGTGTGTGTGTGTGTGTGTGTGTGTGTGTGTGTGTGTGTGTGTGTTTGTGTGTGTGTGTGTGGCAGCAAACGGGTTGCCAAATATGGCGAAAGGAGACGAGCTTCCAAAAGACTACAGTATGTTCCCTTCATACTGCGGGTGTTGTGTGTGTGTGTGTGTGTGTGTGTGGGTGTGTGAATGTGTGTGTGTGTGTGTTTTTGTTCTTTATTGGCATCAGCTGATGGTGGACATGTGGTTTCCTGCCTTCATCCAGAGACAATAACTAAGAGAAATGTCCCTCTGATGTGAAGTCCAGGCAGAGATGAAACATCAATGAAGTAAAACGCAGTAAATCACAATATTGTGAGCGCAAAAACTCCTAAAAACACACCAAAAACTCCTAAAAATACACCTGGTTTTATATTCATTCCTCCTGTTCATACTGGCCAAAGAAAGAACCATTCACTGAAGCTTCTCTTGTAAGTGATGGGGGACGAAATCCACAGTGTTTATTCTTCTTAAACTTAAATTAATACAAGGCTTCGCTGTGAGGGGGTTTGAAAAAGAAGTCTGGTTGTATAGAAGTCTATGCATCACGTGTTAAATCTGCATTCTCTCTCCTAACCACCAGGGGGCGACTCCTCTGGTTGTATAGAAGTCTATGCTTCATGTGTTAAAGCTGCATTCTCTCTCCTAACCACCAGGGGGCGACTCCTCTGGTTGTATAGAAGTCTATGCTTCATGTGTTAAAGCTGCATTCTCTCTACTGACCACCAGGGGGCGACTCCTCTGGTTGTATAGAAGTCTATGCTTCATGTGTTAAAGCTGCATTCTCTCTCCTAACCACCAGGGGGCGACTCCTCTGGTTGTATAGAAGTCTATGCTTCATGTGTTAAAGCTGCATTCTCTCTCCTAACCACCAGGGGGCGACTCGTCTGGTTGTATAGAAGTCTATGCTTCATGTGTTAAAGCTGCATTCTCTCTCCTGACCACCAGGGGGCGACTCCTCTGGTTGTATAGAAGTATATGCTTCATGTGTTGAAGCTGCATTCTCTCTCCTGACCACCAGCGGGCGACTCCTCTGGTTGTATAGAAGTCTATGCTTCATGTGTTGAAGCTGCATTCTCTCTACTGACCACCAGGGGGCGACTCCTCTTGTTGTATAGAAGTCTGTGCTTCATGTGTTGAAGCTGCATTCTCTCTCCTGACCACCAGGGGGCGACTCCTCTGGTTGTATAGAAGTCTGTGCTTCATGTGTTGAAGCTGCATTCTCTCTACTGACCACCAGCGGGCGACTCCTCTGGTTGTATAGAAGCCTATGCTTCATGTGTTAGAGCTGCAGTCTCTCTCCTGACCACCAGGGGGTGACTCCTCTGGTTGTATAGAAGTCTATATAAATGACTCTACTTCTCTTGATGTATTCCCTCAGTAAACATTGTAAACATGAGTTTATGTCTCAATCTCTAGTTTCAAGTCTTCTTCAATACAGCATGATGTTCATTTAGTACATCATGGTCATTTAGAGTCAAACAGACCATAAAGCAGGGGACGCTTTAGGGGCGGGGCTACAAGGTGATTGACAGGTCTCTGCAGGCGTCTCTACGTCACTCCTCCACATTCCAACTACTGTCACTTTCGTTCATCGGTTGCAAAAAGAAAGATGGCGACGGCAAAAATCAAACTGACTGAGATGTTTCCCGCGGAGACGGACGTTTATTTTGAACAGGCCGCGGTCTTTGACACGTCCTCGTGACCTTTGCATGAGGACACGTTGATGAATGTGAGGAAGGTTACGTCAGAATCTGTGTGCAGCGATGAGGAGCACAAGGTCCAGTCACATGCTTCGATCGCGTCATCCTTTAATTTGCCTAATCTGTTTCCATTGCACTCTGCCTTTCCTGTCCGCCTCTCTCACTGTGAGTGAGCTAAAGCAGAAATGCCAGCTACTAATTTCGTCTTCTTCTTCTTTTTTTAAATAGCGAGATTAACAGGCCGATTGAAACGGACTCGTGACGCGTGGAGCTGCAGCGGAGCGTCGTCGGGACGACCTGCTGAAATGATCAGACGTATAAATATTTACAACCATGAAGACACATTAATTTATTTCTGCCTTCCTCTCTCTCTCTCTGTCTCTTTCTTCTTGTGATACTAAAAATAAAGTCCTCTGGTTACACCACTCCACCACGCTAACCCTGATCTCCCGCCCTGTTTCCTCCTCCTCCTCAACCTCCTCCCGGCTTGTTGCTGAGGTTCCTAGAATCTTCCACACTTCCAGTTTAGGGGAACGTCGGGAACATCGACGAGCTGCCAACTCCAAAGCTCTGTGGTTGGCCTCAGACGTTCCTTCTGTCTCTCCACTTGTAGTTCACAAGTGAGTCTCTCTGCTGCCGAGACACTCGATCTGTGGGGCGGTTCTCCTTTCTGATTGGTCCACAGCATCACGGTTTCTATCCAATTCCATGTGCATTTATTTTCAGAGTCTTTCAGATCGTTCACAACAGATCAAATGAAGGAAAAGGTCGACGGAAAGTGACGAACTCACGGAGAATGTTCCTCCCAAATCTGCACTTTCAGAGCATTTTTGTGTCTTTCGGCTCTTTTTTTTGGTTTTGGGCTCCACAAAGTTGGGGACTAGCAGCTAAAGAGCCAGATCATTCCTTTAGAAGGAGGTGGAGACCAAACCAGAGCTAAGGAGGAAGAAGGAATCTTGGACTTAGGCCTTCAAATGAAGGACGATGCTGCTCCTTGTCTTTATGTGTAAAACAAGTTGGCTCTGAGCGTCATGAACTCTATTAAAGGAGATGACATGTCAACGTTGTATTTACAGCTTGTAGCAAGGGGCCAAATATTAATGCTATAAATAATCCTGAATTCATGGAGCAAATCCTGACTCCAACTTGTGTTTTAGTTTATTGCAATTTTCAATATGGGAGCAGAACCTTTAAATGTTTTTACATCCAGAATATGTGTTTTGTTTCTGTAGTCTAAAGTATGTATTTGCCAAATATATATATATATATATATATATATATATATATATATATATATATATATATATATACATGTACATATATATATATATAGTGTGTGTGTGTGTGTGTATTAAATCATATCCGTATACGACGCAATTGTGAGGTGTAAAATGACACGATATTTGGTGAGAAACACAATGTTATCGTCAACGTAACTGTTTGTTTACATGAAAACTCAGATGTGCACCTGTAAGAAATGTGCTGTTTAAATAATAATAATTTGCATTATTTATTCTCTAAATCAGAATCACAATCAGCGTTATTATGTGTGCACATGCATATAAGGAATGTGTCTCAACGTACAGACACAGAAATAGACAGAAAATGAAGAGAAAACAAGGACAACAGGTAGGCATTATAAACAAAAGTATATATATGAACATAAAACACAACATCAATGACAAGGAAATGGAGGTACTCGTGCATTATGATGAACACTCGGTGGAAAGAAGCTGTTCTTGGTGGTTTTGGCGTACAGCGCTCTGTAGCGCCTCCCAGAGGGGAGGAGGTGGAACTGCTTGTGTCCAGGGTGGGATGGGTCTGCAGTGATGTTTCCTGACTCCAGACGTACAAGTCCTGGATGGAGGGCAGGCTGGCACCAGTGATCTCATCTGCAGACCCGACAGTCCGTTGCAGTCTGTTCCGGTCCTGTTTGGTGGAGGATCCAAACCTGATGGTGATGGACAGACTGAGAACTGAGAACAGAGAACAGAGAACAGGCTGGATGATAGCGGAGTAGAAGGGAAGCAGCAGCTGGGCCTTTTTCCAGATGGTGTCTATGTTGGAGGCCCACTTCAGGTCCTGGGAGATTGGAGATTGGAGAGTTTGAGTTGAATTATCCCCGGGGATGATGGTGTTGAACGCAGAGCCGAAGTCGACAAACAGAACCCTTGCGTTTGTCCCCGGGGAGTCGAGGTGTTGCAGGTTGTAGAGCAGTCCCATGTTGACCGCATCCTCCACCGACCCATTGGCCCGGTAGGCGAACTGCCTACTGACTACAGACCCAGGACGACGGGTCTGTAGTCATTTAATCCGGTGATGGAGGATCCCTTGGGGACCGGGGTGATCGTGGAGCATTTGAAGTAGGCGGGGACTTCACAAAGCTCCAAGGGAATCGGTTGAAGATCTAGATGAAGATACGGGGGTCGGCACAGACGTTCAGGCAGGAAGGTGATAGCCTGGTGCCTTCCTGATCTTCTGTCTGGGAAAGAGAGAGACTCGACATCCTCTTCGCTTCCTCAGTGCATTGGGGGGTCGGTTGGGAGAGGTGAGAAGGTGGCAGGGGTGTAGGTGGCTGTTTGATTAGCAGAGCAGTTGGGGTGGGGGGTGAACGTCCTGCGGTTGAAGCCAAACTGCCGCTGGGTCATTCTGGTCTGGTTGTATGGGATCCTGTCCTTTTTTAATGCATTAGTGTGGATCCAGGCCACTCCAGCGTTGGTCCATCTCCTCACAGTCTTCTTCGTGGGCGTTGCAGATTTTAGTTTCTGTCTGTAGGTCGGGAGAAAATGAACCACACAATGATTGCGTTCTTTATGTTGCAGTGTGTGTTTGTCCCTGGTGGTATTCTGGTATTTTGGTAATTCTTGCTCCCCAAAAACAACGAGCGGGGAGTCTGGGTGTTTGTGCCGCATGTTGGTTATCTGGTCAGCCGGGTGTTGGAGCGCCGCACTAACACAAGCCTGAGGCAGAGCGAACATTCGGCAGATGGATTGACGGGGAGCGCAAGTGTTTTCCTCGAGCAGCTGCTCCTCCACCAGGATGCTCTATTAAACTTTCCGGTTTTGATGAAAAACGGCCAAAATGTTTGGCGAGTGGATCGTCGGGTGTTTAAAGGTTTCCTCCCTGCTGGATCTGACTAACTAAACTAAAAAAGTAGCATAGAGCGCGGGACCGAGGCGCCATCGTGAACGTCTAAAAGTCTCAAAGTCTCAAAGTATTTCCAAACCAGAGGATTCACAGCTCCAGTACTTTTTTTAACCAAGGAAAAAAAAAAGGAACTAATAAGTTAAACCACAAATGGATCCCGAGACAAAATGTTCCCTCACTGGATCGTGACATTAAAACATCCTCAAGCTTCTTCCCTAAATGATATAATAAGCAACCGGAGAGACAGGCATGTGATGGGACATCTCCACGGGGCTGAATGGGTGTTTGGATCGCACAAAGCAGCATCTGTGGCTGTGTGTTCAGAGGCCGGCAGGAGATTATCTTCAGCTCAATAGGACAGTGTGTTTTGTTTATGCCTGTGTACAATATTGGCATAGTGACAATAGGAGCAGTGTAACTGAATGACTGTTGACCGTAAGTGGGGCCGACCGGCGGCTGGGCAGGAAGAGAAGACGCTCTCTGGGCCGGCGGCGGTTCGTTGTGCACTGCCTCTGTCTTTCGGACAAATAAACAACACAAATATGAGAAATACTCGCCTGCAAATATTTCTGCTTCAAAACTATTCACCCGCGGCGATGCCAATTTGTGACAGTTGCAAAACGTTCTCAATAAAAAGGGCTTCAAATAGATTTGTACCAACGACCAGGAACCTGTTAACCCAGAGCAATCAGTCTTTCTCTTTACTGACCACCAGGGGGCGACTCCTCTGGTTGTATAGAAGTCTATACTTTATGTGTTAAAGCTCCATTCTCTCTCCTGACCACCAGGGGGCGACTCCTCTGGTTATATAGAAGTCTATAGAAAATGACTCTACTTCTCTCTTGATTTATTCATGTCCATATAGTCAAAAGTGTGTGAAGCATGTGGCACAAAAAAAAGGTTTTTGCTCAGAATATTATTTGTGCATAGCGATCACAGACACGTGAAGGATTTACGAGAGCGATGTCACAGTTCGAAGGTTGTTCCTGTAAAGCGGTCTTCACACTTCTCTGCCGACATGAAAGCAACGTGTTCTCAAAGGAACAGCCGTCTGCATGCAACACGTTCTATGAACACTTGCGACACTCAGGGTCCAGAACGTCCTCCACTTTCTATTATTAAGCAGAAAAGGGAAGAGAGGAAGAGAGAGCGGGGCAGTATAGGGGGTGATGGAGGCCTCTTCCTCTTCCTGCCTTTCCTGTTGCATGAATGAGCATGTTTCTGGCGGCCCAGAAATGGAGAAGTGGTTTGTGTGTGTCTGTATCTGCCTGAGATCTCTTGTCATTCATGCGTTTTTTAATCCATTCACGAAATGAACGTCGAAACCAACGGACTTTGGTGGTCCCTCGTCTTTGCACCCCGTCGCACCAAAAGACGGACATCTTTGTTGTTTTTGTTGTGTAAAAATATATTTTATATGCATTGGCATGACCTTTGGTGCCCAGAGGATGAATCTTAATGACTTTGATCTTAATGACTTTGATGATCTCTTTAGCGGGTCGTCTTCCAAACGATCGACGGTGTGATGGTGTCCTTGGGCAAGAAAGACACTAAAGTTGCACCCAAGTTGCCCCTGATGGGCAGGGTGCCCCTTGCATGATGACATGTTCATCACTTTGAGTGGTTGGAAGCCTGGAAAGGTGCCATGCAGACGCAAGTCCATTTACCATACAAGTCCATTTAATTCTAGTTTATTTCTAATCGGTTCAAAACTTTAATTGTCCAAATAACTGAAAGATCAGCTCATGGTATATGAGCACGTTAGCATTCAGCACAGGACCGCTAGCTTGGCTGCCGACTCTTAGGGCCCTTTCACACCTGCCTCGCTTGGTCTGGACTTTAGGACTTTTTAGTTTGATAGGAGCCTAAACTACATCCAGACCATGGTCTGGACTAAAGAGCGGAACATTGGTCCAATAACAAAGGTGGTCCCGGTCCTGGTCAAACTGAAACCTTTCTAGTGTGAGAGAATGTTGTGATGCAGACAGACAACAAGGGTAAAGTCGTCAAAATGCCATAAATCAACCTCCACAAATACCGAGGAGGAACTGCAAACTCACATCTCGTCTTCATGGACCACTTTATAATAATATAATATAATATAATATATATATAATATTATAATATAATAATATAATATAATATAATATAATCTCTGAACCAGCTAAAACCTCTTATTTAAAGCTAACTGGCCAATAGCTGGTACATTCAATCTTCCATTGCCCAATTCACTATGATATTGCAGTAATATGCCCTTTGTTTGTTGCAACAGTAGTATTTATAGATTCATTTTCAGCAGAAGTAATGCAGATAAAGATCTCACTGAAAAGCCTGATAGTGAAACGAACTCAGCAGCTTCCTCCAGGCTCTTAAAGTGACAACGCGCTCTCTGAAGGCACAAAAAAAAACAGACTCAACTCAAGCCCTGATTGACGGCTGATGAGTATTTACAAAAGCATTGTGAAAATAGTTCAATCCTTCTGGCATTGCTTTTTGTGTTATGTTTCCATGAACTTATTGTTATTGTTTGTCGTTTTCCGCAACCAATGAAGAGAAAATGCAGCTTTAACACATGAAGCATATACTTCTATACAACCAGAGGAGTCACCCCCTGGTGGTCAGGAGAGAGAATGCAGCTTTAATACATGAAGCATGTACTTCTATACAACCAGATGAGTCACCCCCTGGTGGTCAGGAGAGAGAATGCAGCTTTAATACATGAAGCATATACTTCTATACAACCAGAGGAGTCACCCCCTGGTGGTCAGGAGAGAGATTGCAGCTTTAATACATGAAGCATATGCTTCTATACAACCAGAGGAGTCACCCCCTGGTGGTCAGGAGAGAGAATGCAGCTTCAATACATGAAGCATGTACTTCTATACAACCAGATGAGTCACCCCCTGGTGGTCAGGAGAGAGATTGCAGCTTTAATACATGAAGCATATGCTTCTATACAACCAGAGGAGTCACCCCCTGCTGACCAGTAGAGAGAATGCAGCTTTAACACATGAAGCATGGACTTCTATACAACCAGAGGAGTCGCCCCCTGGTGGTCAGGAGAGAGAATGCAGCTTTAACAAACTTCTTCATCGGCTTCACCATCAGAACCAGAGGTTTCCACCTGGGAGCATCACATATATATTTTATCTTCGAAATTTTAATGACTTTTTACATCAATCAGTATTCATTATAGAAGAGTAATAACACCCTTTTCACTTAATTGACTGTAATATATAACAAAAAAAACAATCAGAAATGCAGCCATTTGTAACAATATCCTTTATTTTTTTTAAGTAATTTTATTCGTGCAAAATATAGATTTGAAACAAACAAAAATCAAAAATTCCTGACATTCCAAATCCCTGAAAGAGAGACCGTGCTTTACAACATGGCCGATGATTGTGGCCGTTGCCTCACCAGAGGCCTCCTCTCCTTTGTCCTCCAGTCGGTCGTAGGGTTCATCCTCTGGAGGCCGTGAACATCTCCACCGAATGTAATTCCAATCCATCTGACGGTCGTTGAGACGTTTGTCTCTGGACCGGATCCGGCCTCCGCCTCCGCTGATCCTTATCGACACGCGAGGGACGAGGCGGTCGATTACACGTCGCCTAGCAACAGCGAGGCTGCCAAAAAAAAAAAAAAAAACGTGAGGGGAATCAGAGCGACATTGAGGCTCCGCTGTTTGTGACCGGAATCTTTTATTTGTTTTCTTTCTTTGAGGCGTCCAGACAGATCGACCCAGGAGGCCGCCGCGGCTGCCATCTTGGTTTCTATGGTTACAGGTGTAGCTGAGACAGCAGACAGTGTTTACCTGCTAATTCACACACACACACACACACACACACACACACACAGACGCACACACACACACACACACACACACACACACACACACTCACACAGAGTGAGCAGGTCCCTCTGTGGTACCAGACACATAAAGTTCATTGATGTGCTGAGCTGTTACTCTGTGTGTGTGTGTGTGTGTGTGTGTGTGTGTGTGTGTGTGTGTGTGTGTGTGTGTTCGTGTGTGTGTGTGTGTGTGTGTGTGTGTGTGTGTGTGTGCGTGGGTGTGTGCGTGGGTGTGTGTTCACGTTGACGGTGTGTGTTTCTGAGGAAAAAACACTTTGTCTAATGCTTCTCTTAAACCGAAGTCAAGTGTGTGTGTGTGTGTTTGTGTGTGTGTGTGTGTGTGTGTGTGTGTGTGTGTGTGTGTGTGTGTGTGTGTGTGTGTGTGTGTGTGGAAGAGGAAGTGAAACGTATGTGTGGAGTCAAGTGATAGTGTATGTTTGTGTGTGATCAGATACTCATTTGTTGCATTATACAGCAAGCTTTCTTATCAATGAGCGTGTGTGTGTGTGTGTGTGTGTGTGTGTGTGTGTGTGTGTGTGTGTGTGTGTGCGTGTGTGTGTGTGTGTGCGTGTGTATCAGGACAGCAGCATGTTGTTTCTGATAGCACTCTAGGGATGAACAGTGCGCGTCTGTTTTCCATTGATTGTTAGTCAGGATTCACTTATCTGTCCTGACACAGCAGGCAACTGATTATACACACACACACACACACACACACACACACACACACACACACACACACACACACACACACACTAGCAACTGATTTCCCTTCTGTTGAAACACAACGGTAGCTCACACACGTATAAAACTCTCTCACATCGGGAGGTTAAAAATCTAGCAGTCATATAATTTCATTATGACAGTGAGACTTTGACAAAATTACATTTAACAGATGGATCAGTTTCAAGCTGTTACATCAATTACAACTTCTATAATCCATAAATGAACAATGTGTCCTGTTGAAGTCTGTTATAGTGTCTTTTATTTAATCACACCTGTGGGTTGAAGAAAATGAACGTCCTTGCATTAATCATTCTAACATGTAGAGTTACCATGAATCAAATTATACATATATATATATATATATATATATATATATATATATATATATATAATAATACATCATATAATAGAGTTATTGTATATGATAAGAGGCACTTCTAACTTTGTGATCAACCCCTTAAGCTACACAACATTGTTGTCTGTGGACTGTGTGCTACACACTCAGAAGAGAGACACAACAATGGCAATATAGAAACTGCCTGTTTTTTAACATAATTGTAAAAATAAATATTTATTTTGCTACTTGAATAATGAATGTAGTTTTTAAAAGATATCTATGTGTGAAAATGTTATTTTAAAGACGTGTTGAGGTTTCCAGAGACAATCAACTCCGTATTTCACACACGGCCGAGAACCAATGGTTCTCCTGCAGAACGTAAAAGTTATTTTCTCACACTTTCTTTGTTTTAAGAGGACCTAGAGGCATGTGGTCCTTATACGGACATACAGACAGGAACACACACACACACACACACACACACACACACACACACACACACACACACACACACAAAGCCCTGGAGAAAGTGCAACAGGATGCACTTTTACATGTTCCTGGCAAAGCTGTATTTTCTCCCTTTGATGGCTACCACCAAGCATGCCGAACCACACACACACACACACACACACACACACACACACACACACACACACACACACACACACACACACACACCACATGAAGGCTGTTCCCAGAATGCCCCACGGCTGCTCTTCCTCCTGTTTCTCTTTCCAGCAGCTCAGTGAGTTCTGACGGACTCTCCCTTCCATGAAATCCCTCGGAGGAAACGACTCCACCCTAAACCACCCAAACCCTTTAAAAGCAGCTGCTGGTGGTCTGCCTCAGATTGTTGGACTCTGTTTGGTGTTCTTGTTATATTGTTCTTTTCCCCTCGGCCGTAACGCGAAGTCCAGTTATTTTTACTGTGTTGGCAGAAAATGTGTGGTCTGAAAATAGAATAACTGTTGGGGTCAAGTTGATGAAAGCTGGAATTTATCTCTTTATTAACTTTATTTCTTGTTATCCGTCATGAGATGAGATGAAGAACACACACAACTTGTCTGAATGTATTTGTCAATAAAGAACAAAGAGTCAAATTCAACACAAGGCACATATTTACTACAATTTATACTCATCTTTTCCGATTATACCTTGAATAAAGAAAATAGCACTTAAATGGCTCTTACCTATAGCACTTTGTAGTTTTGCTTTCTTCATTCTTGTTGTTCTGAGTTTGTACTGTGTAATCGCTTTGGATAAAAGTGTCAGCTAAATTAAATGTAATGTAATGTGATGTAATAATATTCTCCCGTCATTTGTAGATCATATTTTCCTCAACGACTGCTTCACTGGAATCGATGTGCAGGACAACAAAGGACTGGAACTTTTAGGGTTCTCCTACGAACGCACAACAAAAGTATTCGTACAAATATTGTATCGTTAAAAATGTAGCTTGGGTTCAAGTAAGCCAGTTTGTTACGTACATTTGTTGTTGTAGTTAAAGCTACCACAAGGAACTTTGACTTTGTGTTGATTCTGGCGGTCCCTGTGGACGAAAGAGGTAGTGTTTCTGAGACAATCTGCTCCAGTCAGTCCTGGTTCTCACTGTGACATCACAGAGTTCTCACTGTGACGTCACAGAGTTCTCACTATGATGTCACAGAGTTCTCTCTGGTTCGGTTCCATCCCTGCAGCACATTTCCACCTCCTTCACGCGTCACAACGAAACGTTTCGTGGAACAAGTTTGATCCGCCGTGTCCGTTTTCCGCAGGTCCAACACATCATTTCAGCTCCAGCTCGTGTGTGGTCTTCCCTCTCTTGTCCGGAGCTGCTTGTGACGGTTCGGTTCGGTTCTTTACGGTCAACATCGTGACAGACGTCTCTCTCTCTCTCTTTGATCTTCTCCATGATGGCAGCGGCCCGCGTCTTTTTATTGGAAGCAACAAGGAAACAAAAAACGCATAGCAGCGCGTGGAAGACTTTTTTTTCCCGGGACAAATTTATTTACAGCTCGATAACACAGCAACATGCAAACCACTGTGTGTGTGTGTGTGTGTGTGTGTGTGTGTGTGTGTGTGTGTGTGTGTGTGTGTGTGTGTGTGTGTGTGTGTGTGTGTAGGTGTGTGTGTGTGTGTGCAGGTCTGTCATTACACAGTTCGGTGAGATCATGTGGTGACGCTTTGAGAGCTGTAATTTCAGAGGAATGAAGGGAAGAGGAGGATGAGTCTCTATTTCGCTCTGTGACCTCCGTAACCGGCAATAATGACCGAAAACTTCCCCTCACTTTCTTTATTCCCTATTTGTACGTTTGTTTGACGGGGAGGTAAAAATAAATACTTAAACGACACATTTGAATGTGATGCGTTTACACTGACATGTAAGCTCAAGGACAATAATAATGAATGATATTCAGTGGTGGATATATCAAACAGATTGATCTAATATTAAATGCTAAGATATGTAAAGGTCATGTGATTGTAGTGGACATAAGTGAAGCAATAAAAATAAGCACTATATAGTTATTTAGTTTCAGAGTATCTTCATATGTGAAATCTTATGAAAAGTGACTCATGCATTTTCCTCCAGAAGTCGAGTCATTTTACGCTCGTTTCATGCATACAGTCCTTTAAAAATAAAATATGCCCCACAGCTGGCGGCGGTTCCTCTCTCTCATTTGCACCCCTAAAGCTTTGTTTACGCTCGCCGTGGTGGAGCCGGCTGGAGGCAACCAGCTCACTGATAAAAACCTCTATTTGCATGTCAAAGGATTATACAAAGTAGGCCAAATTGCTTTTAAATGCTTAAGAAACAGGAGGTCATCAAAATCTACATTTGCGTCAATATTTTGCAGTTTACAGGATATTCACGTGTGTCTTCCTCCTTATGCTTTCAATGCTTGACTTGTTTCTCCACAGGGTTCGAACAAAGGCAATAAAGTAGGCCATGAATATGAGATGTGAGTTTACACATAATTACAGGTTGGTTTATGGCTTTTCTTTTTTTTTATACGGGCATAGTTTCATTTAGTTTGTACTCCCTCTGGCTTTTTGGCCAATAATGCAGCGTAGAGAGCATAAAGTATAAACGCGTGCCGTCTGCAGAGGTCAAGCGTGAGTGTGAACAAAGCTCACTGTCTCTTTAGCGAGGACCCCTAACCCCCCACTGAGCAGAGACACAAATGATAACACTGTGGAGGGCCTATTGGAAACGACCCTCAGGGGCCCACTTATCCAGTATATCACAAGTTACCGTTATCAGATGACAACTTTGTGCTCTAAAATGTCAACCTTATTAGGACCCGCGATAAACATCTTGGATTTAAGTAGGAGAATAAAGTGTTATTAGCCTAAGGGTTGGAGTTATATTTCATCTTTATTCAAACACAAAATGTTCAAAGCAGGAACAAAAATAGAAAGATGAGGTCGGAATTTTCTGCTCCAGGCCCCAAAAATGCAGATCATCCAACAACAGCTTTCAGCCCAAAAGTCTCCTGAAGAAAGGACACGATTATGAGACTTGTAAAACTCCTCTAATGTGCTCATCAGCTCCCTGCGGTGCATTCATGACACGGGTGTTTACATTTGAGACAAATGGAAATGACGAGTTGATTGTCCCGCTGTGAACCACTCCGACACTCATACTGACGGATGTAATGTCATGCAAATTAGCTCAGATGCTAACCGTGCGCCGCGACAGGAAATTATTCCAACAGGAATCTGTGTTATTAGGGAACGTTGTTATGGTATGTTTGAGTTAAATTAAACATTTTGAACCTGTTGCCTTTGATTTAAAAACTTTGATGAAACTGATGATGTTGCTGAGTCAAGTTATCTTTCTTCTCTTGAATTCTTTCCCAAAGAAAATCATTAAAAAAAGTCAAGACTCATCCTGTGATGGATCTGTAAATTAACTCGGTCTGACTTCTTCCTTTTTGTTTTTAAAATGCAGAAAAAAACATCCATCCATATGGGATTCATATTATTGAGTTCATTATTTTAATAAACGCTGGCTTGTAACGCTTCCTTGTAACGCTTCCTTGTAACGCTTCCTTGTAACGCTACTACCTTGTTTCACTACCTTGTAACGCTTCCTTGTAACGCTTCCTTGCAACGCTTCTTTGTTGCGCTACCTTGTTGCGCTACTTTGTAACGCTACATGGTAACGCTGCCTTGTAGCGCTACCTTGTAACGCTACCTTGTAACGCTACCTTGTAACGCTACCTTGTTGTACTACCTTGTAACGGCTACCTTGTAACGGCTACCTTGTAACGCTACCTTGTAACGCTACCTTGTAACGCTACCTTGTTGCGCTACCTTGTTGCGCTACCTTGTTGCGCTACCTTGTTGCGCTACCTTGTAACGCTACCTTGTTACGCTACCTTGTTGCGCTACCTTGTTGCGCTACCTTGTGCGCTACCTTGTTGCGCTACCTTGTTGTGCTACCTTGTAACGCTACCTTGTAACGCTACCTTGTAACGCTACCTTGTAACGGCTACCTTGTAACGGCTACCTTGTAGTGCTACCTTGTTGCGCTACCTTGTTGCGCTACCTTTGTACTACCTTGTTGTGCTGTTTTTTCCTAACCTTTACCTAAACATTTATTTCTGCCGACCGGGTCGGATACAGGTGACAAGATATATACGAGGCCTGTCTTGTTAGACACAAAGTTGTTTCCCTCACCATTCATTTGTCCATTTGAACTGAGACCTTACAAATAAACGCTGACACAGAGGTCAAATAAAAGCTTTTTTATGGTTTGGGAAAAAAGATTGTGGTCCGGGTTCAAATAACCACGGGAGAGCAGGAACTACTTAAGGCAAGTTATGCAACAAATAAGTCAACAATCTCTTTTCACACGGGAACAATCAGCGACCTCCTGGGTTGGATACAGATGACTGGCCATCCAGAGATATGAGGCTTGTCTTGTTAGACATAAAGTTATTTCCCTCCCTGTTCATTTGTCTTTCTGACCTGAGACTTTACGAATAAACGCTGACATGCTCGTCAAAATAAAGCTTTTTTAAATTTGACTTTGAATAGAAAGAAAACTGATTTTGGTTTCTTTTTCAAGAATTCTGACGATTTAAATCACAAATGTTTTGAACTCTGAGTCCCTCCATCAGCACCCAGTGGACCAGAATCAGAGTTTGAGAACCGCTAGTGACGTGTGTGTCTGTGTGTGTGAGTTTATTCAGTAGCTGCTGTTGTCTGATTAAAGCAGGCAGACAGACAGTCAGGCAGCAGCAGCCTGTCTGTCTGCACAGAGAACACTGCAGGATGAGGAGTCCTAATAAGGAGGAGGAGATCACAGTGGTGGCACTTACACACACACACACACACACACACTCACACACACACACACAGAGCGGTAATCCCATTCCCAGGCTGTCTCTCACCCCTGGGGCTTCGGCTGTGTGTGTGTCCTATTAGCTTTCTTATTGCCATCGAGTTCACTGGGCCGGTCAACCAGTCAGTCGGTCAGTCAGTCAGCAGATTGACCTTTGACCCCGACAGTCAGCAATTTTACCATTTAAACAGAAACTAGACAGCAATGAGTACCTAACTGGAGTGTGGGATCACACATTTAACGAGCCACTTTTGCAAATGACAGTACCCTTTGTTCAGATTTGAGTAGATTATCAGCTCCAGCTACACGACGGCATCTTTCAGGTCTTTATTTGGCCTCCGACTGTTTTCAGGCTCAGCGCACAGGCGGATTATTTCACCGAGACATTATCTGACTTTGTTTTTTACGTTCGCTACATTTATGCAGAGGAATTTAAAGTAATCATGAGAACAGGCAACAATGTAGCTGCATTCCACACCACCCCAAAGTTTATTTGGAAATGAATTCAAGAGGCGTCGTTTAAAAGGCAACTAAACAACGAATCATCACACAGCAACGCGTTCCACTCGTTACACGCATACAGTGGTTTTCAAAATAAACTTCAGAGGAAACAACTTAGTTAGCTTTGGGCAACAAGACCGTGTGGTTAGGTTTAAGCAAAGATTGTTAAATATTTAGTTAGGTTTAGGAAAAGATTGTTAAATACTTATGTTTAAGAAAAGATGGTTTAATATTTAGTTAGGTTTAAGAAAAGATCGTTTAGTATTTTGTTAGGTTTAAGAAAAGATTGTTTAATATTTAGTTAGGTTTAAGAAAATATTGTTAAATACTTAGGTTTAAGAAAAGATGGTTTAATATTTAGTTAGGCTTAAGAAAAGATTGTTAAATACATAGTTAGGTTTAAGAACAGATTGTTAACTACATAGTTAGGTTTAAGAAAATATTGTTAAATACTTATGTTTAAGAAAAGATGGTTTAATACATAGTTAGGTTTAAGAAAAGATTGTTATTTTACATAGCTAGCTTTAAGGAAAGATTGTTAAATACATAGTTAGGTTTAAGAAAATATTGTAACTACATAGTTAGCTTTAAGAAACGATTGTTAAATACTTAGGTTTAAGAAAAGATGGTTTAATATTAAGTTAGGTTTAAGAAAAGATTGTTTAATATTTAGTTAGGTTTAAGAAAAGATTGTGAAATACATAGATAGGTTTAAGACAAGATTGTTAAATACATAGTTAGGTTTAAGACAAGATTGTTAAATACATAGCTAGGTTTAAGGAAAGATTGTTAAATACTTAGTTTGGTTCAATAAACGATTGCTAAATACTTAGTTAGGTTTAAGGAAAGATTATTAAATACATAGGTTGAATAAAAGATTGTTAAATACTTAGATAGGTTTAAGAAAAGATTGTTAAGATTGCCGCTCTTCATGTTCGCTCGATTTTTGTGTCTCCTCGTCTCCTCCGTCCTCCTTCCTGTGACCTCAGAATCGATCTCAGAGCGTCGTCTTGTGAATTGAGTTAAATGTAAATATATAAGTTGTCGTGAACGCAGTTATGCTCATCTGACATCATACAATAACTGACGTCGCTTGAAAATCTCATTTTGTTCAATGCCACATTTTTCAGTTGTCTGTATTTATTCCTTTTAAACAACATACATTGTCCTGTCACATCGCAAAACAAAACCACACAGAAGAGATTTTATATAGAAAATTAGTCTATTGTTTATTAATTATTACGAATACTTAACTTCACTCACTCATCACTTTGCATAGATACTCTTAACATATAGAGCTATGTTACATATTAAATTAAAATATGGCAAATACAGTTACAATAAGAAAACACAACTTTGAATTATATTTGTTTTGCAAAATATATATTTTTTTCCTTTTCTTATCATAAACCAATATACCAGTAACACATGAACGTATATGTTCCCAAGGGTTTTCTGTATATTATACCTTTTTTAATTATTTAAATAGGCCTTGTGGTTGAGGAGATAATCAGAATTTAGTAATTATATTTGGATTTTCGGAAAACAGGGCTTGATGCCATAAAGTTAACCACATAATCCAAATAAACCTGGATTATGTTGAATGAACGCGTGTGGAGAAGACCCTCCTTCTGTAACAACAAACTCAGGTGTAGAGATGAAGGTGGATGCTCATCATCTTCATGTAAACCTTTTCTTTTTGTTCAGCAGGAGAGAGAACAAAAAACACTGGAAGATGAATGTGTTTGGGTGGGATTTGTGTGAAGCATCTTTTCTTTGTTTTTGGTTTTATCCCAGAATTGCTCATCGTTAGTCATGCAGTTGAAGCAGTGAGTCCCCCAGACAGCCAGGAGGTTTATTAGCATGCAGAGCTGAACCCAGGCCGGCAGCCAGTCTGCCAGTAGGTGGCACATTAACCCAGTTATTCACATGCAGCTCCTCTCTTTGTGTACAACATGTGCTATTCTGCTGCTGTGATCCGCCCTACATCAGCTGCTGCAGACACAAGACACACACACATCCTCCAAATGTGGAACAGCAGACTTTAAAAAAAAAAAAAGGAGAAGGAGAAAAAAAAAGCTTTTCTTTGTCCTTCTTTTTAATTACAATTATTTCTTTATTGGATTATGCTGCTTTGTAGAAATGTGGGGGAATAGTTTCCATGTGACAGACTGCCAACAAGACTGATGCAGGAACAACAATAAACATCACAGGAGCTGTTTATGTACATGTGTGGTGACAACACTGTAATTTGAGTTTGACTTTAGCAGCCTTTTTGTTCCCCGTGGACCAGACCCCATGCACATTTGTACCATTTTTACCATAAAATAACAGTGCTCGTTATTACAAGAATATATATAGCATGCACATATATGTCGTATTATATTTATATGTGTTACATATCGGCTGACAACCACCAACTGTTACGGCGCGCGCATGTGAAGATATATATCATCCAATACGCATGCGCGTATTATTTAAAGAGCTGGATTTAAAGTCATGCATTTTGGTCGGCATGAAAGACCGCGAGGCTCCTGTTACGAGCTTCCCCTGTCCGTGCTCGCCGAGAACGCACGTGAACCGACGCGGGCTCGCGCACTGATTGGCCGACGCGCCCGCACGTGTACCGGCGAATCCACGTCCGTTATGTAACGTGCTGCCTGCGACCGGAGAGGAGCTGCGTGGGGAGAGGGAGGGCTGCGGTATCCGAGAGCGGGATGATTGAGTTCATTCATCCCGGCGCGCGGCTCTTTAACTTACTATAACGTGCATTTACTGATTCAGCAGTCTGTCTCCTTCATTTCCACGCGGACTGTCTATGAAAGTGATTTATTCATGCATTTAATCTGCATTTTACTTTTTATTTTTTACACACAAAAAAAGTGCACACAATGTAAAACGTTGTAAAAGTGCATTTTAATTATGCACAACATGCATTAACAGCCTATGCACGTGCACGCCTGTATAAGCCTTTACACCAGTAAGTGGAGTTAAAGGTCCCAGAGCTTTTTTTTGTGCATTAAGATGAAACTGATCTGCTTCAAAACTACGTGGATGACAGTTTGAGATAGTTTGTGGCTGTAGTAGTAGTAACGGGCTCGTGGGAGGAGGAAGAGGAGGAGGAGGAGGAGTGGACAGTGGATGGTGAAACGGCCCTGCAAGAGCTGGAATTGGAAGACAACGTGGCTTTAAAAGCATGCAGCCTGTCTCCCCTCCTGTCTCTCTCTCTCTCTGCCTGTCTCTCTGGCACCTAACAGACGTAGGAGGGCGTGAAAACACAACTGTAAATCCTGTGCCTCAAACACGCGTGAATATATACATTATTACATCATTATCATTACAGTTAATTATTTATTCGCGTGTAATCAAACACGCATCTAACACATGTATTTCTTTATTTATATATATACATCTCATATATATTATTTTATATTTTTTTTGTTGTTCAAAATCGCCTCCGATCTTCCTTTGCCTCGCTCTGGTGCGAGACAGGCAGACAGACAGGCAGACAGACAGGCAGCCAGACGAGCAGTAAGACACCCGGCACCTCCTCGCAAAACACGTGTGATTCTGTCGAAACTTTTCTTTTTTTTCTTTACCCGCCATCGTTTTCCTGGAATCCCAAGCCTGCGCGGCGTATCCCTCCGCCGAGGGGGTAACAATGTGCTATAGTCCCGGACTTCCACGCGAAAATAACCGCCCTCGCCTTCGTCTCCGGTTTTTCCGCCACGACTCGAGCGCCACGGGAACCGGAGACGGATTAACTAGCCGCAAGTCCGACCGCTGATAGTGACTTTTTGCCTGTTTTCGCGTTTTGGCGCGATTTTTTGGTGGCGGCGGAAGGACACCGGCTGGTGAGCGGACATATAAACCTCGCGACCTCCAACGGCCACACCCACTCTGTCTGCCCACCGCGGAGGAGACGCACTCTGACAGGATATAAACACCATGCTGCCCGGCTCCAACTTTAATTTCACACGCAGAAAATCCTACTCGAGCTGATAAATTATCGTTGCCCCCCAACCAGCGCGCCCTCTCTGTGGACTTTATTCGGATATTATTAAGTTTCCGCCATTTTCCCCCACCACTCGTTCAAGGTAAGGCATCTGCGTTTGGACTCGTTTTTACGCATTTGGCGTTTTAAAGTCCCGTCATGGCTGCTGTGTGGGGACACTGAGCTTTTTGTGCGGGTTGTTAAAAGTGTGTGGTGTTAAAAGTGTTTGAATTCACGCTGAATAAATGCATTGCCGGTTACACGTGGAGATCCAGCGTTGCTGAAGCCACGTCGGGGTTTAAATGACCCGCACTGCGAGTTCACCGGAGGAATTTATTTTTTAATTTATTTTTTAAACACTTTGAGCTTATTTGTTGTTGACCCGTATCTTAACGGACACTCTAAACCACTGCACACATGTGGTTTGATGCACGTTGCGATTTTTGTTAAACGTGTGCAACTCTTGCTGCGTTTTTAAATGTGCGGTTAGTTGCACGCAGTCTGGTGCAGGAGCCTGCGGGTCAGCGCGAGCGGAGCTGCGTTCAAAACCCCATTGAGAAATTGTACATTTCTCAACACACCTCAGTTTTTCTACACATAAGCACGCACTGTCCTTACGTTGCTGCTATATCTTCTGAATAACATGCATTCGTCTGCAATTATAAGTCGTTTAATGTTATTTTAAGTGTGTGTGGGTGTGTGTTCGGGGGTGAAATGTCATCATAAACGCTATTAATGACTGTTTCGGCGCTGACTGGTCTGTATTTAAGTTTTGGCTCCGGTTTCCCAGGCTGTGGTGGTAAAGAAAGGCAGCCTTTTAAAAACTCCCAGAGCCTGTCTGCAGCACGCACACTGCTGCTTTGTTCTCCCACACAGCCCGCTATACATGCACATGCCATAAGTCTCCATAGGAGGATGGCAGGAATTCCCCTCTGCTTCTGTTCGCCTTGTTAAGCTTATTTGTGTTGCATTGGGAGGATTTATTTATTTAAAATGTCATTTGCATGTTTTATTTTTTATGTTGCATTCAGGGTTCATTGAAGGCGTGAGTAAATCAGCGTGCTCTTCCTAGTTGGGGCTTTAAAGATGTCTGTGCTGGAAAGCAAAGTAGATTTTTTTTAAATTTTTTTTTGGTATTTGAGTCCTGCTGTGTCATGTATGTGAAGCAGTAGCAGAGGGGTTTAAGTGTTGAGTAACTAGAAAGGGAGAAGAGGGTGGGTGGGGTCAAAGCCACTTATTCTCTATCTCAAGGGCTTTTGTTTTCCATGTCAGCAGACAGCCGGGCTCCATTTACAGGTGTTGAGGGGGAGAAATGCAAATTGTGGAAAAGAGGTGTAAAGTTTCTGCCTCTGTTTCTTCCAGCTGTTCCTATGATGTCATGGGGGAGGGAGGGTTTAAAAAAAAGAAGTTTTAGGGGGATTTACTGCCTCCCTTGGGGGTGCAAAGTGGGCGGGGCTAGAGTGATGTAAACACAGATTACTAAAGAAGTGCCCCACTGCTGGTGCGTCAGTCTGGAGGAACCGGTTTAAACTTTCACTACAACACGTGTTGTGTGGCTGCTGCTGGGATTTAAGTCTTACTACTGACGCGGAAGCTGCTTTAAATACACAACCGGCTCAGCGTCTCCGGATTTAAAACGTCCAAATTTCAGATTTTTAAGTTTTAAAAGATTATTTTTTTTCACTTTGTTCTCCAGATTCTGCAAGCAAGCATGTTGCAAAGCTTCTCCCAGTCGCAGGACTGGCTTTACACGGAGCCGCTGCTGTTTGACGACGAGTTCTGCCAGAGTTTGATGAAGGACCTCCAGTCGCTGCCGACGCCCCCCCAGTCCCCGCCGATGAAGACCGGGCTGGGCGGCGGCAAGCCGCTGTCCAAGGAGGACCAGCTGAGCTACGTGTCCGACATCCTGCTGGAGGACCACGACATGCAGCTCAACTGGAACTGCGACTTCTTCCACGCCGCCGCCTCCTGCGAGAAGGACGGCGAGCCCAGCCAGCCCTGCTCGCCGCTGGAGGAGAGCGGCGAGGACTGCCTGTGGCAGTGTCTGGCGGGCGGCGACAAGAGCCTGGAGGAGAAGCTGGTGTCCACCATGCTGGGCTCCAGCCCGCTGCTGTCCGACATCAACACCAGCATCTTCGAGGAGATCGCCGGGTCCACGCTGGACTGCCAGAACCTGATGGAAACCCAGGAGCCCAGCGAGGCCACGTCGGACTACGGGTCCACCGGCGGAGAGCTGTCCACCTACTCATCCAGCGACTCCGGTGAGTTCACACCCCGAGAGTTTTTGAGTCTTCAGGGTCTTCTTCTTGGTGCTTTAATCCCACCACCTCGTCGTATAAACACTCCACCGCCGATTCATTGATAATTCACAGTTAGTTTTAGTGGCACTGAGCCCAAATTGTTCTTTGCACTCAAGCTTATCTGGGCGCCGGCCGCCCACCTTTTTTAATCTGCAGGAGCCTTTTCTTTTACGACTTGGTGGATGTTGTTGCAGCGAGGGCGGGGCTTCAGCCCTCCGCTGACATGAGTAGATGAGTGGTTTTAGGAGAGATAATCGACCGGGGAGGAGTGTCGACCGCGTGTGTGTGTGTGTGTGTGTGACTCATGCTCAGCGGTAACGGTTGCGGCTCTATCCATTAACTCCTAATGACTCATTTTACTGACTCGAGCCCTCTGGCTGAGAACCAGAGAGGAAGAAAGCCGGCTGGCATGGGCTGAATTCTTTAAAAAAAAAAGTATGAGTATCGTTCCATTGGAAAATATGGTTTAAAAATTGGACTTTTTGGGGGATTTTTTTTATTTTTTACAAAATTACTTTATTTTCTATTTTTCACAGTAAATAGCTAGATGCACCAACTTCACTAAAAATACTCATTTTTATATCAAGGTTCTTACGGAAAACCTGGAAAAGTCATGGAATGTTAAAATATCATTTCCAGGCCTGGAAAAGTCCTGGAAAAAAATAAAATCCCCAAAATAGTAAAAGTCATGTCAATGTGTTATATTCATGTGTTCATTTACGCTGAGTTTGAAATAATGAATATGCTTTTAAAAGAGACTCAAAATATAAGCAGGCATACATACAGGCATCTATATAAATGTTTATTCTTTTAATCAAACTATTGTCTCATTCATTTGAGTCCTTTAAGGTTTACTGTATGCTTTGTGTTCTCATTGTTAGTTTAAATACTACATTTACTCACTTTTTACTGTTTACACCCAGATTTCACTAAATGGTTGTAATGGACATTTGGTTTAAAGTCATGGAACCCATTGGTCCGACTGTGCATGAACCCTGTTTTATATTTCAAAGCATCCACACTGTTTCGCTGTTGTATTCCTGTCGGTGTGTTTGGTGTCCACACTGTTGTTTCTGGTGTCAGACAACCAGGCCGTGGACCTCGTCTCACCCCTCCCTCCTTCTTCTTCTTCTCTTGCAGAGGAGGAGATCGACGTGGTCACCGTGGTGCGCTGCTCCTCCAGCCCCTCCCCCCGGGCGTCCGACCTGTCCGCCCGGCAGCAGAAGCAGGAAGAGGAGCAGCGCGCTCGCCAGCGCACGCACTTTGAGATCCACCTGCAGCACAACTACGCGGCGCCGTGCCCCGCCTCGCCGCCGCCGCCCTCGTCCAGCAAGCGCTCGCGGGCGAGCGACGGCTCGTCTCGCTTCCACCACTCCTCCTCCTCCTCCTCGTCGCGCAGCTCGTCTTCGTCGTCCTCCTCGTCGCGGTACCACCACAACAATCACCACAGCAACTCGACGGAGACGGAGGACGAGGAGGAGCGGCGGCGGACGCACAACGTGATGGAGCGGCAGCGGCGCAACGAGCTGAAGAACTGCTTCGTGCACCTGCGCGACAACGTGCCGGAGCTGTCGCACAACGACAAGGCGTCCAAGGTGGTGATCCTGAAGAAGGCCAGAGACTGCATCTACGGCCTGGAGGACGAGGGCCACCGGCTGCAGTCCAAGAGCGACAGACTGAGAGCCAAACAGGAAGAGCTGGAAGCCAGACTGGAGCAGCTCCGCAGCTAGTGGCGCTCCGGGAGAGACTCGTTTTAAAGGGACAACAGAGGGGGGGGGATAAGGGAAGAGACTTTGGACAAAGACAAAGAGGGTCGGGACAAAGGACGGCGTGTCACGCTGAAACGAGCGCACAAAGTTTTGACATTTCAAGGACTTGCTGGTAACAATAGATCTGGGCTGTGTAGACTCTCTTGCTGCCATGGAAAAAAAAACAACAACACACTCGTTGCCTCAGTTGATCATTCTCATGCCTTGACTGCTGACTGTTGTAGAGAGTAGGATGTTTTTTTTTATTATGTTGAAACAAGAATAGAGCTAGTAGATTGTTATATATATATTTTTTTTTTTTTGGGTATATTTTGGCTGAATGCACACTGAAAGACTTGTTTCTTTGTTTTGGTTACTTTTTTTTTTTTTTGGGGATGCCAAATGGCAGCGGCCAAATAACTTGGAAAGCCACGTCAGCTCAGTAGTTGAATGAAACTTGAATATATTGTGTTTTCAGGATGTCCCGATAGCCATACTAACCAGTGATCCCTCCACTCTGATGGTGGCTTCAGAAGTTATTTGGTCAACTGCACTTTTTTCTTCTTCTTCCAATTTCATTTAATTTCCAAATCGGATGCTTTTTCAATGTTTTCGGAAACGGAAGCCGTTGTTCGGTGTGTGTTCGGCCTCAGGCGGACCCCCTTGGGCCCGACACCACTCTGCTATCGGGTTCACGCGAGTCCAGTGACAGTACTGTACCGACCCGGTTCGATTCTGACCACGCAACCGACGCTCGGCCTCGACACCGGTCCGCCTCCCGCTCGGTCACTTCAGAGTGTTTGTGTGTTTTGTTGTTGTTTAAAAATGACTGTATAGTGTGAGAATTGTGTAACTGTTCAAACTCAAAGCGGTAGCCATATTAAGGAGAATTCAGGTTTTTGAGCAGGCCGGAGCTGGAACGCGGACCGAGACTGAGAGCCGGCGCCGTCGTAGCAAATCAGCCAAAGTCGGGGACGGAAATCTTTCCGCGTAACATTTTTTTGATTCTTGCCAGGAAACTAGAAAAAAAACAAAAGGAGGGACAGACTGTTTGTGTCCTGACTTTTTATTGACCGGTCGCCGTTGGCGGACGCAGCAGCAGCAATACTGCGATACCGAATCCATTTTTTTTTTTTACTCTTGAACGACTTTTTTTTTTTTTTTTAAACGTTGTGATCCGTTAGTCGGTGGCCATCTTTGAGGTCAAAGTCTTTGTGAAATTGTCGCTCTGCATCTGGGGGGGAAAAAAAATGACGCCGCTGAGCGTCCTCTCATTTACGTGGGAATACCGTGAAATATATTGTGCTTCAATTAAAGATTGATTATGCTTCCTAAGCAGATGTGTCGCATGATTTTTAGTCGGCGACGACAAACGTATCGTCGTCTTCATAACAGGATTTGAGCCATGTACGTGTTACATGAACCGCTGACCCACATTCCCGTGTTTGTTTTTCTACAAATAGAGACGGCTTTCACCGGCGCCATTTTGTGCCCAAATAGGTTTTTTTACATAGCGGTAAAGCAGTGACGCGACGCATATATACACAACAATACATAAAAATGAATGCTGAACATTCAACAGGTGTTCAGTCCAGTAATGGCGTTAAACTGAACGCCATTTTACTCTAAATATCAATTATTGCAGATTTTCTCCTTTAATGTGCTGTTTGTCATGAAATGTGCAAATAGAACGCATTTGCTTGTGTCAAAAGTCTTAAAAGGCATCTTTTTTTTTATATATCGATAGAGTTCTTCCTGGTTCCGGTAGAGTACTTGAACAGACCCTGGTCGGTAGGAATAATGAGTGGAGGTGTTAACGGTAAAAACCTGTTCTGCCTTGAAACGCATCTTGTTCAGGACGTCTTGTTTCCTGTTCGTTAATGTCGCTGTCTTCTTGAAACCTCATCTGCTTCTGTATTTATTATTTATATGGAAGCTTTATCTCTGTTTTTACTTCTAAACGTCTCCCAATGTGGTTTTTTTGCTTCATATTTTTGTGGAGTTTCACGGTCGTAAAGAGTCCGAGGTTTTAACAAGACAGCAGAGGTGATATTTTGTTCTTCACATGGAGAAACCTACCTCCACCTGGCTGCAGTCTGGCCTGTTGGTTTTTTTTTTTTTTTCTCATTTAAATATTGTACAGATTTATTATTTTTTTTTAAAGAGAAAATGTTAATATTTGGTTATTGTATCATAAATTATTTTAGCCTTTTTTCATTTTTTTTTTTTTTTAGAATTTGAGGATTGAAAAGAAATGTTTTTCTTTACCAAGCAGCACTTTTTTTAATATTGATGTAATTAAAGAATGAATGAGAGCTGGGAAGTCTTTGTGGTTTATTTACACACACACACACACACACACACCTCTCGACCGAGCCATTGAATGAACAGCATAAAAGGAAAGTGGGGAAGTTTGGTTTTATATATTTATGAATAGTGTATTTATACAACTTTTAGAGGCTCTATAACTTACACGTTGATACAGAGTTTAAAATCTTTTTAAAGTAAAAACGGGACAAATCTGAACAATGAATTGGGATTCTCGTATATATTCTTTCCAAAAAACAAATCCATACAAAAATTACATTACCATAAAACTAAATTTTTCAATCTGTTTAAAAATACAAACAAAAGAAACTAAATACAACAAAAGTACTTCATTGAGTTCGCACAACAAAAGTACTTAGAGTTGACTGAAAAACTTCAGTTTGGCTTCAAATGAACTAAAATGAAACTAAACACAACAAAGTCCTTCTGAGGCGATGAAACTTCTCGTTTAGGTTGAAACCGTTTGGCTTGAACACTAAATTGAAACGATAAACGTAACGAAAGTACTTTGGTTCCCACGCGAAGACGCAGGCGGACAGGAAATAAAATGGGTCTGATTGACAGCAGCTAACGTGGCTAACGGCTAACGGGCTAACGATAGCGTTCTACAGTTTGTAAACTATACAGCTCCCCTCCTCCTTTACAGATATGTTGCCTTGCAGTTAATATAAACAAGGTTGTGAAAAATCCCTCGACACCGTAGTGATATTCTGAATGATATATATATTTATATATATATATAACTAATATCGGCTCAGACTGCTTTACGAAGATTCCACAGAAAAAAAACTAAAACTCTCAATCTTTGCTCACCTGTCGCCCTCGACCGCCCCTCCCAGGTGGAGAGATACGCCGCTGTTTCACAGGGCAAAGTGTGAGGCCGCAGCGTGGGAGGTGTGTTGTGCAACCTGAACTCAGTCCATTGGTGACAGGTGTGTGTGTGTGTGTGTGTGTGTGTGTACTATGTTACATCATGCTTGTAGGTGGTTCTTTTAAATTCACTTCTGGAAAAAACAAACTGTTTTGCTTCAACAGTTCAACAGCCAGAACTTCTGTGTGCAAATATTTTCTCCTGGTTTCCAGTTGATTTTATGAAGAAAAAAAAAATGTCTACCTTCAACAATGAGTGGCAGTAATGACAGTCTTCAAAAGTCTTCAAAAGTACTGAGAATAAATGTTGATTGGCTGATTGGGTTTTGATTGACAGGAGACAAAAGTAAGGAACCGACTTCATTATCTTTGATTCGCTCCATTTAACTTTCACTCCAAGGAAAGTGAACAAAACGAGTACGTATACGCAGAATAAACATATTTCAAGGTGTTTGCTTTCATGTAAAGACATTCAGGATGAACATTAAAGGGATGAAACCGGACATTGTTGTCAGATCAGATTCCCTGTTCCACAACTCAAAACCAGCCCAAATCATAACCTTGCAAAAAATAAATAAATGTAAGGAGCATTTCACATATTGCGTAATGCCAGCTGTGGCGCGTGCGTCAATGTCTCCAAGGTGCTTGGTAAAGACTTAAAGGACTAGTCCAACATGCTTTTCCTCGTCTTTTCAATCCTGCTGTGTTGCCAGATTTGTCTGCTTTGCCTAACATTGGGCAGCTTTTGGTTACGTTTTGCTGGTCGTATTGAAAATATTGTAAAAACAAAAACAACCAAACATGCTGCTATTTCATGGTCGAAAGCACAGATACCAAACACGGTAAACTTTTGTATTATTGACTCATTTAATTGGAGAACATATTTGATTGACACTGATTGGTTTAGACGCAAATTGTTGCCGGACGTCTTGACCTCTCGACCGCAGAGGCTGAAGCAGGTAACACATGAATAACTTCTCCTCCATTCATTGACGGCAGAATGAAGACATTTGCCGGCTCTCGTTGGTTGTTGCCGGTCACGTGGTCCGAGGGAACGCCTGTGAACGGCCCCCAAAACCACAAGCGTACACAGATTCACGTCTGCGTCAAATTTGTCGACCATGAAATAGCAGCATGTTTGGTCATTTTTGTTTTCACACTACTTTCAGTAATCCGTCAAACCAATTGGAGGCAAAGCAGAACAATCTGGCAACGCTGAAGCATGTTGGACTAGTCCTTTAAATCTGGGTTTTTTTATTGGACGATTAGCACAAATGTCCACCGAAGGCACAAAGGAAGGCGGGCGTGTTGTGTCTGATATGTGGGTCAAGGCGAGCGAGTGGCTGTGACTGTCAGGCGCTTCAGATAGCGGCTAACGAACCGCCGCAGATGCCATAAAGGCCGTTTCATCAGCCAGCGACAGATTAGGTTTGTTGTTTTATGAAAGAGTGCAGGGAGAGGCCTGATAGCAACTGTGCTGAATACACACAAACACAACACGCGCTTATCTCAAGTCTGCTTTCCTGCCCACTCTGCTGCACACACAAAGTTACTTTTGCTAAATCTTGGCGCCAGTTGGAGGCGTGGTTACAGACCCCGCCCACTTCTGTCTGTTCACTTGAATGGAAGTCAATGGCGGGAAACGGTGCATTTTCTTTTAATCCAGTTTTAAATCGTGTCAATGATATTTGTCAATGAAAAAGATAATTTTGCATGTTTAAAAAAGTTGCATTCTATTGTAAAGCTGTTGTAAATATGTGTAATTCCCTCGCCGTTGACTTCCGTACATATTTCTTCCCAAATAAGGCTCCATGTGGGACACCAGAAACTTCACCTCTTTAAATGTCGTTATCTCTTATCCTCTTATTGCTTCTTCTCATGTTGTGTTTTGAAACTGAATCATTGAGGATTTTATTACAGTCAGACATCAGAAATGTCTGAGAGACCCTGAACCCACTGTACAACATTGTTATCCCCCAACGTCACCATGAACACACACACTGTCGTTTACTTTGACTCACACACACTTCCTGCTGCCACACATTCTCACCAAAGCGCCAAACGTGGATTCATCCGCCGCAGAAAATAGTCCCCAACAAAAAGGCGGTTAACAACAGT